>NC_048926.1:32904080-32934056 GCF_011077185.1 Oxyura jamaicensis
ATAAATAAATATATAGCTTTGTTCTTCACCAATTAAAATTATTTTGACTTAAGGCTGCACTCTGACCACTCTGACCATATTGAGAATAATGAATAATACAATGTGTATATATAAAAATAATTCTCTACCAGCAGTGGACAAGACAAACCAGTGTGTGAAGCACAGTGTTGAACAGGGAAGACAAATCGAGAGAGAGCAGCAATAAATGCATGAAGGCAGTAAGACCCTGCAGTGAAATGAATTGAGATATATTGCAGTAGTTTGTTCCAGCAGTTTTTTGTTTGTTTGTTTGTTTGTTTTCCTTTTTTTTTTTCACCTTTTCCATTTTTAACAAATCTCATTGATGTATTCCTGGAGGTAAGCATAGACCAAGTCAAGGTCACAGACTATCAAAAAGGAATGGAGAGCGGTTAAAAGGTGGGGAAATCTGTATGCTACGAAATATTAACTCTAAACCCATCCATCTTCATCCCCCTAGACCTTAGTCACTCCTATCTGTGCCAAAGAATCTTCATTTAACCCTTTAGTCAGTACCTTGTTACATTATATTATACATAAATAAATATCTATCTGGTTACTAATATGAATAAGTAGTTACATATTTTATATACATCTTCACATAGGAACACTCAAAATTCCATATAGTTTTAGAAGTAATAATTGATGATGATCTTGTACTTTCCCATATACTGGGGAAAGTATACACTGTCATCATAGAATCATAGACTCGTAGAATGGCTGGGGTTGGAAGGGACCTTAAAGATCACCTAACCTTACACCCTGCCATAGGCAGGGATGCTACCCAATAGATCAGGCTGGCCAAGTCCCCATCCAGCCTGGTCTTGAACACCTCCAGGGCTGGGGCACCTACAACTTCTATGAGCAACCTCACTACCCTTACAGTGAAGAATTTCCTCCTAACATCTAGTCTAAATCTATCCTCCTTTAGTTTAAGACCTTTCCCCTTGTCCTATCATTATCTACTGTTGTAAAGAGTCCTTCTCCATCTCTTTTATAAGACCCCTTTAAGTATTGAAAGGGGTCTTATATTTGAATATTATTATATTGAAAGGGGTCTTATTATTCCAATAACGTGTCCCTAGAGCCTTCTCTTCTCCAGTCTGAATATCCCCAGCTCTCTCAGCCTTTCCTCATAAGAGAGATGTTCCATCCCTCTGATCATCTTTGTGGCCCTCCTCTGGACTCGCTCTAACTGTTCCACATTTTGTGCTGATGACTTGTGATGTGAGTCACCAAAAGAAAGAGAGAAGAATAATCAGTAAATGTCTTTCACCAGTTCTAAATTTAGATAGTTATACATTAAAAGCACAAAACTCATTCAGGCACCTATTAGCAATCAAAGAGCAAATATTACAACTGGATGGTTCTCTCAGCACTATCCCAGACAAACCATGTATAACATCTGTATATGAGGTCCAGGTAAATCTAAGACAGATGAATTGAGTCCCGTGAGTATGGTTTTAGGTCTCTCTTCTCCCATATGCATCTTATTGTTCTAGTTGCCCATTAACAATAAAATAAAATACCTAAAATAAAATAATAATGGAATTTCAGCACAAATTAGTCCCTTGATACTTGCTAACACCACCATTGCTTTCTTGTTCACTGTTTGTCTGTTCTTTCTGTAGCATTTTTTAAAAATGTATTTTAGAAATGCTCTAATACTGCCCCATGGGCTTCCAGAAGTTCTGTAAGACTTTCCTCAGTTTCCTTCTATTATAGTAGTGCATACTACCAGGACCAAGAAGATTAATGATTTTAGATCCCAAGACTGTTGTTTCTTCAGAAGAGGCCCAGGCCCAGGATGGCTCTGCTACTAGAAAAAGAGGAAAGAATGCTAATGGTATTCTCTTCCCATACATTTTCTCCCATAAGTATCAGACAAAATTGCAGATCCTCTATTAGGCAATATCTGGAGCATAAACATAATTCTGGACTTTGACTTGATGACACAGGATAGCAATTTACTAACTTGGACTCGATTATTTCTTATTTTCTTCATTGACCTCAGTGTGGCCTTGGGTAAATAAGAAGTATCTTGTTACTTCTTCATCCCTCCTAATTTCTATGGGAAACACTTTTAGAGAAGAAAACAAATTCAAGGTATTATCTGTACACTCTCTACTTTTTTAGGTTCCAAATTCAGATAGACATGTCTTGCTATTCGTGTACCTACATTACTCATTCAGGTTATTGGTCCCATTGATGATCCCTAAAAATACTATGATGTCGTTAATAGTCATATACTCTCTACCTAAGTGACCACTTGTATTCTCTTTTGCAATTCTCAATTCTCCAGCCAGGATTATCAATTGCCTACCCAACAGGCTTGACAGCAGAATTTTTTACCTCAGTGCATGGAGAGATGTAATCCCAAAGTGACGTGAAAAACGATGAACATGGAGAAATAGTGCATCTGGTATGAGTAGGTAGAAGAATAAAATTTCCTGTGGGTGTAAAGAATTCTGCTACTGCTTGTGGATTCAGACAGAAGCAAGTATTCTATTAACATACTGGTACTCATTCCTTTAGGAAAAGAGAATAAAGAAAAATAATAATTAAAAATATGTAATGTCAGTTTTAAAATGCCATATATATATACATATTTCTGAGGTTTCTTTGTGGGTGGAATTGTTTATTTGTTTGTTTGAGTGTGGATTTGTTTGTTCATTTGGGTTTTGGGTCTTTTGAGGAGTTACTTTTACTATTTTTATTTATTTTATTTTATTTTATTTTATTTCAGTTCAAAAGTACTTCACAACTGAATGAAATTGTTCCAGTTGAGTATTTCTGTTTTCTTTTATGTAATCAAAGGAGTCTGTTTACTTCACTGCTTAGGGCAAATGAAAGATAGAAGCACAGAGCTATTATTCTGCCTCAATTATGAAAATATCTGGCACAAAAACAGTGATGCAGGTTGTACAGATGGAAGACGCACTGACTCATTCACCTAGCATCCTCTGCCACTGGAAACTAGAATGCCTGGCTGTCTCAAATATCTTGTTTAAGAGAAAGAAGGCAGAGAGCATACGTATGTTCAGTTTGGTGCAGATTCTAGAAAGACATTGGGGAAGGGTATGAGTTAATGACAGATGAAGCCGCTTGTGTTCCCAGTAGGGAACTAGAAAACAATTATTTAACTACTGTGAGTGCCATGAGTGTACTCCTTCTGGGAGCAGATAGGGTAATAAAAAAGAACAAATACAGTTATTCAGGTATAGACTGCAAAAGAGCAGGATTGTTCTCTGCAACCAAAGGAAAAAAAAAAAAAAAAAGAAAAAAAAAAGGAGATGAGCCAGTGAGCCATCCAGGAAGTTTCTAGTAGTTTTTTATTTTAGTACTTTCTCTTCTCTAAATTTTCTGATTTTTTTTACTGCTGATATTGTAAAACTTGAAGCCAGATCCAAAACTTTTATACTGATCTTCAATTATACCCATGGAATAGAGCTCACTGAAGACTGCTTCTGTAGGCAAGCTTCCAGGACATTGAAAAGATAAACTGGATTAGGAGGACTCCTATAACTCTGAGGAAAGTTGCTAGTTGTTGTTGTGATGGAGGTGGGTCTTTGGGCTTATTTTTCTATTTTTAACCAATTTTAATTATTGATTTCCAAACATTTTTGTTGCTCTGCTAGAAGAGTAGTATTACAGAATTTGAAGTTCATTTTCTTAAGTGACTCTTTCACCCTTCTCTTCTGCCATATGGGATAAAACCTTTTATCTAAAAAAAAATACTTCACTCACAGGAGATAGAATATCACTCATTTGTAACAATACTTAAAATAAATAAATAAACAAATAAAAGAGCTGTATAAATCGGAGCTGTCTTTTTAAGTCATTATTTCTTAAAGATTATGCTAGGTCTTTCCAAACAAATAGATTAACTTATTTTTTTCCAAATATTTATTACATTATTTTCATATTTTCCTGAGATTTGCTTCACCTCTAACTGCTACCATTTGCAATGTAAGACAGGAAAGGAGCTTTCCTTGCTAGTATCTTTTAAATTCTTAATTTGCTTCTGTGTAATCTGATTTTATGCTCTTTGCATAAATTGTAGCCAGTTCATCAATGTCTCATTATTTTTTCTCTTAGCAATGCAATGGCAATGATTAATTTCTGAAGACCAGTAAACAAAAACCAAGACTTGGAAGTGATTGCAGCTTAGCTGTAAACTATGTGCATGCACACACTTACTAAATACTGTTATTATAAAGACAAACACTACTAAAAAAAAAAAAATAATAATAATAAAAAAATCAGATGGAAATGGGTATGCAATGATCTAATTCATAACCAGTGTTCATTAGATAGTGTTCCTTAGAGATTTTCATTATTACCAGCTATATATACATATGAATAGTAGAGAAAAACCTTATTTGGAGCAAGATTGAGATTTAACTATAAGAATTAATCTATTCTCAGTACATTAAATGAAATTATACATTTATGTAGGATGAATTAAATGTGTGTTTTGGTACCTATGTTCCACTGCAGTAAATATATTTCTCTAAGTAGCAGTATTGTCACTTCTTAGTGTAAAATGTAACCCTAAAAAGATAGAAGATGTAAGACTTTGTATACCTTCTGATTCCCACTCTGAGTTGAATGTTTTGAAATGTGGTACTGCCAATCTCATTATTATCAGTAGTACATGTTTAAATGTTATGATTATAGTAACAATACCATTGGTTTTAAAAATCTGTGAAATGGCTTCTTTGCCGTTTCACATCTAGTAGTTTCACATCTGAACCAAAAGTTTGCAAGATACTGATTATGAACCCAACATCCCATTTGATTCATTACTGTCATGAGCAAACAGGAAGTGAAGGATTTAAACTTTAATAATGCTTCAGGTAACTAAGCAACCAACAATTAAGACTCTGAAAGACATGAATACCCAGTGAGGAAAGAATATTGAATACACTTAAAGAGAAGAATTTGCTTTGAGTCACAAGGGCAGTATTCCATTTTAGCACAAGTTGTGCTGAGGGAGAATAAAGTGGAAAAACACCATCTACTTAACAAACAAACAAACAAATAAATAAATAAATAAATATTGAGATATATTGCAGCTTTTATTTACATGGAAAGTATTGCAAAAAGCCTGTTCTTTACACCCTTGCACAGGCTGCATTTATGGTTCCTATGCCAAAGTAATTAGATTTATCAAATTAGAGATTAAAAAAAAAAAAAAAAAAGTGTTTCAGAAGATAATGTGCTACACAAAATAAGAGGGACTTATTTTTTTTCCCTCTCATTCAAAGATTTATGTATTTTGTGTTTTATTTTGTTAGATTTGATGGTACCAACATAAAAATAAATAAATAAATAAATAAATGTAATTTTCTGTTAAGATTAAAAAAAAAAAAAAATCACTCTGTGACAATGTTAGGCAGGAGACAGTGATGTATTTATAAAATTCCAGACTTGATCTAAAAAATGATGAATCAAAACTGTAGTCTAAAATTACTATTTCATTTGAGCCTTTCATTCCATTCTCATTTTTATTATCATTAGTTTCAAACAAAGGCATGATTATTTTTAAAAGATCTAGTGAACAGTAAAAAAAAATGAGTGCTTAGATTTGATAATGTTTCACAAATTTCCACCTGTGCCTGATTTAGAATCTTGTGATGAATCTTTCAATTCAGGTGAGCATTCAACTGTGGAATGGTGTCTTTTAAGTATATATATATATCCATTAGTATCAGGACCAAAGCAAGTAGCCACTTTCAAGAGGACTAGGATAAAACACTTTAATAGGAAGACCATTAAAAGGACTTTAAAGTCTGTGTTTGGGTTTTCTGCTAAAAAAGAAGTAATTGTAAATATATGAAGTATATCCAACTACATCATTAATTCTATCCACTATTTTTAGATATGGGGACTATTGCTGCATTCCAGTAATCACATGTACATAGTGATGATTAAATTAATTTGTGATGGAACGTTAAAATTATTATGTATTAATCCTCAACAATGCAAAAGAGTGAGTTTGAAATTATATGTACAGGTATTTTTTTCTCAGAGTTTTTAAAACTGTAAGATCACAAGGAGCATTCAAAGTACTTAGCAACACAGCTGCTCAGGCACAATACACCCACTCATACATTCTACAGAAGGGACTTTATTATTATTATTATTATTATTTTATTTCCCTTTCCATCTCCCCCTCTTTAATTTCTTCCAAGAAGTAATTAGTTCAAATTAGTCATCATGAGACTTGTTACCATAGTTTAAGTCAAATACTAAAAAATTCCAAAACCATACGGATTGTATAGGAATGAATTATTGAGTATTTTGTACCAGTTCCAGTGTAATAGATTTGAACATTCAAAGATGAAACACAGTGATTGGTATTCAGCTTGCTTGTAGAAGTACATTACTTGAATACAGGAAACCTTTTACTTTATTTATTTATTTATTTATTTATTTTCCATTGGGAATGAATCTTTTTCTCTAGTCAAAGATTCAGCCCATCCCCTCCCCTCTCCTCCCCTCCCCCCCAGAGGCCAGCTATGATATGTTTAAAAACAGCTCTTAAGAGCTCCATCAGAAATAAAAATAAATGAAAATACAAATATGAAAATGTCAGAAACTTAGGAGTGTCCTTAATAGAATAAGATTTATATGACTGATAAAGGCTACTTCTTTCAGACTGTTCATTTAAATTAGAAGTTAAAGGGCTATGAAGTAATTTGCTATACCCTTTCAATGGAGATATGGGGCAAGACATCTAGCTAATTCTTGTTTCCTGCCCTATGGATGCTGCCTATCAGCTAACCTTCTCTAAGATTTACACAATCTAACAGTCTTAGAGAACTGATTTGCAATCTTTTCAATTCTATATTTCTACATTTTTTCAGAATGGTCTTGGACTTCTCTCTTTCTGTCTAATCAGTAGAATTAAATTAATGACCCTCACTTTCCTTTGGGCTTTCAGAAATTACCTGATAGTATGAATTCCTGTAAGTCCTCAGGCCATCTCAGGCCACTATCAGAGCAGTTATTACACAAAGGAGCAAACTTTCCTCAAATACTCCCATGGCTTTTTCTGCAGCTTTGAGGTTTGAAGACTGAATTTGCAACCTTTTTGACTCAGTCATACTTCACAGGTTATCAACAAAGTGTCTGCAAAAGCAACTAAGATCTGCAAGATAAATATCTTTTTAATAATAATAAATAATAATAAAAAGATACCCACAAATCCCCCTATTCTTGGAAAACTGCATCCTTTTCTCAGAGGAAGACAGTCAAATTGTTCTGCATGTTCCATCTGCAAACAGTGATCCATCTCATGAGCACAGTTACACAGTAATGTTCAGTCTGCACCCTAATGAGTTCCAGATCGATGATTGTGACATCCCTGTTTCAATATTGGTGAGTCTGACCCATGAGCTGCTGCTTTATTTACACCATGTAAGTGATGCCCCTGTCATAGGATTGGCAACAATCAATATTTCATTAGTAAAACTTTCAGCTGGCTCTGACTGACCAGGAAAACCAATAGTTTGCTTATTGAAAATACATTTTTTAAATGATCTTTATGACTATTTAGCTTGATTTTTGATCTACTCAACATAAGGTAAATACATCTTCAACTGCTCTGGATTTAATGCCTATTCTTCAAGAGTTAAGAACTTTGTAAACTTTAGAAGATACCAGTAAGAAGCAAAGGTAGCTCAGTCATCTCACATTGCATAAATAAAATGAAAATCACACACACAAAAAACTAACTACTCTATGCAGAAAAAACATCATCTAAATTAGAAAACATTTAAATGCATAACTGTACATCTGTGTGGATATCAGCACACATACACACACACACAAAAATGATTTCAATAAGTTTTCACTCACAATGTAGTTTTAATTGCTTCCTTACTTTTCATCTTTTCATTCACCATGTGCATTGTTTTCTGATTTTAGTCTTGGAACTTTAAAGTAAATTAATCCACAACTACTGGTTTTATTTTTAAAATTCTCTTAAATATTTATATATACTTTATGTCTCAAATTGAAAACTACTCACATTACCCTCCTCAATAATTAAATAAATAAATAAATAAATAAAATAATTTTAAAAATACACAAATTCAGTTTGGAATGAAAAAAACATAACTGTTATAATTACTCATATAAGTTAATTTTCAATAAAAATAATAGTAATAATAAATGCTATCCAGTATATCTAATTGTATGCTATCCAGTGAATCGAACTTTCTTCTGATCCCAGAACAATTTCATCATTATTATAAAAAACTCTTCAATTACGTAACACAGAAAGCTTAAATGAATGGAGTATTTTTGCTAGTCAATGGTGCAAGTAGGAAACATATACTGCAGTTATTCAGGGCACATGTTTCAAGTTTAGAACTATGTAACTAAATTGCAGTCAAACAGGAATAAGATGTCAAGTCCTTGAAATACAATCATTTAATATATATATATATTCTCTGTGTGTCTTATTGAGATTAATTTTAGTCAATAATAACCAAATTTACATTTTTTGTTTGTTTGGTTGGTCTGGTTGTTTGTTTCATTTTTGAAAGACACTACTAAAACTAATGTATGGCTTCAAGTAAAGAATTATTAAAATTAAGACAACATTTAACGAACTTGTTCATCTTTTTTTGAATTTCTGGGTATAAAACCATTTGTTTAAAAATACAAAACCAAAAAATCAAAATTCAAAGACATAGTTAAATGGCATTTAATTTTATTTTGTTTAATTTAATTTAATTTTGTGATAGAGATTTCATAATCTTTCAAATAATGAGCTAAAAAAATATGATTCTAGTTCCTTGTTCCACCAAGTTTTTAAAATTGAAATATTTTATCTGAGATAAATAAGTAAATAAGCAAACAAACAAATGCTACTGCTCTTCCTTTTCAAAACTAAAGGAGCTGTAGTTCTACATTTGTCAGTTACAAGTGGATAATCCCATATGCCGAGCTCTTAAGCATGGAGCAGAAGTGAGAAAAGGGACTGTAAGCTCCTAAAGTGTGGGAGTGTGGCCATGGGGCTTTTGTTATGGTTGGTTTGTTGGTTGGTTGTTTTTTTGGTTGGCTGGTTGGTTGGTTGTTTTTTCCCTCTAACAAGGAGTAACACTTGAAAGCATGGAGTAGAAATTCTCTCTTCTCTAAATAATGAGAACTATTTTCCTTTGCAACCAATAACTGAATAAGACAATAACTGAAGTAAAATGGATGGCTCTTTCCTTATCCCAAAAGATTAGTTCTGATATCCAGGAACAAAATTTGAATGTTTACCTCTGAGACTTCCATATACAGCTTTAATGAAGGCAAACAATAAAATATACAAGCCATTTAAGTCAAGTCACAAAGCATAGGTAAATACTGTATTAAGGTTTAATTATTATCATTAAAGGTTAGATATTCCTTGTCCTGGTTATATCTGTGATGGAGGTAAGTTACTGGGTATTGGAAAAAAATTCTTCACTGAAAGTGTTGTGAAGGAATTGGAACAGGCTGCCAAGAAAGTGGTTGAGTCACCATTCCTGGAGGTATTTAAAAAATATGTAATTGTGATGACTAGGGACATGGTTTAATGATAGACTTGGCAGTGCTAGGTTAACAGTTGGACTTGAAGATTTTAGAGGACTTATCCAACCTAAATTATTCTATGGGAGATTTCCATTTCCCAAACATAAACTGGTAATATCATACTGCCACAACTAAGACATTGGGGGGGACCGGAAAGTACAAAAATGTAAACATCCTATGAGCTCAGATATTCTTCTATAAACTGAATGCTAAAAACCAATGTATAATTAATCTTGCAAATCACTGCTACCTCACGAATAACCTTCAGAGAAAAAAAAAAAAAAAAAAAAAAAAAGTCTCTTCTCGCAAACACCACGTGCAAAGACAAGAGGGAATGGCCTTAAGTTGTGCCAGGGGAGGTTTAGGTTGTGTATTAGGAAAAAAAAAATCTTCTCTGAAAGGGTTGTGAAGGAGTTGGAAGAGATTGGAATAGGCTGCCTGAGGAAGTGGGTGAGTCACTATCCCTGGAGGTATTTTTTTTTTTTTTTTTTTTTTTAAAAAAAAAAAAAAAAAAGGTATGTTGCAATGATTAGGGACATGGTTTAATGATAGACTTGGCAGTGCTAGGTTAACTTGAAGATCATAGATGTCTTATCCAACCTAAATGATTCTATGGTTGTATTCTATGTTGTATACCATTATTCATTTCTTGTTTACCAGTCAAGCACTGGAATGTAATTTTCAAGTTGTTTATATAGAATACAACTTTGGCAAGAATAAAATCATCATGTCTTCTCCAAGGGCAAATCATGCCTGACCAATCTGGTGGCCTTCTATGCTGTAGTGACTGCATCAGTCTACAAAGGAAGACTGACTGCTGTCATCTACTTAGACTTCTAAGTGCTTTTGACATGGTCCCATATGACATCCTAATCTCTAAATTGAAAAGATGTGAATTTGAAGGGAAACCATCCGATAGACAGAGGAATCAGCCTCTACTCTGCCCTTGTGAGACCATACTTGGAATACTGCATCCAGTGAGACCTCCAGCACAAGAAAAGATGTGGATCTCTTAGAGGGACTCCACAGGAGGGCTACAAAGATGATCAGAAGGATGGAGCACCTTTTCTATGAAGAAAAACAGAGAGAACTGGGGCTACTCAGCCTGGAGAAGAGAACACTCCAGGGAGACCTCATTACGGACTTTCAGTACTTAAAGGAGGCTTATAAAAAAGATGACTTTTTTTTTAAAAAAGTGACTTTTTACTCAGGCAGATAATGATAGGACAAGGGGGAATGGTCTTAAGCTGAAAGATAGGATATTAAGATTAGAATTTAGGAGGAAATACTTCATTCAGAGGGTAGCAAGGCACTGGAACTGGTTGTCCTGTTCCAGTTGTGGATGCCCCAGCCCTGGAGGTGTTCAAGGCCAGGCTAAATGATGCCCTGGGCTATCTGATGTAGAAAGTGTCATCCTTGTCTATGGCAGGGAGCTGGAGTTGGATGATCTTTAAGATGCCGTCTAATACAAGCCATTCTGTGTTTTAATAAACTTTTGTAAGCTAAGGCAGCTTTAAAATAAATATTTTCCTCATGAGAGAGAGTGTGTATCCACATTTGAATTTATGCATCTGATATCTTCTATCCTCATTTTGAATAGTACTTACTGAACTTATTTTAGTTTAAGCTGAATAAATTTCTAAAGACCTTACAAAGTTTTATTATGTCAACAGTTTAATTACATATGAATTATGATATTATTATCTTGGTATGAAGGCATCAGTCATTTGCTAGTCAAATTTGAGATAAAAACACTCAAATATTTCCAAAATTCTGGAAGATTCAAGGAGGAAATGCCCTTTATTTGGAAAAAAAAAAAAAAAAAAAAAAATCTAGACAAAACAGAATTTTTAAAATGAGTGTTGGTTTTGCATTTTCAGTCCTAATAATTCACATATTTTTTTACTTTGGTGAGATAGATTTTTGTCCTTGAAAAGTTTGCAGTGCTTCAGAGGTTAAAATAATAATAATAATAATAATGATAATAATAATAGTAACAATAATATTGGTCATAAAATCTTTCTTTTATAAGTCTATTTTTTGCATAACATTAACGTTGTTTTTACTGCTTCTGTGTGTTGGACAGTTTTTAATATCTTGTAAACAATTAGCAAGTTCAAAAACTTTTTAATGTGTTCCCATACAACCTTCTTCAGAAGCTATTCAAAATAAAAATGGTGAATTTCAAACCTATGGAGTACTGCCATGTTGTGAACCATTCTTACTCACAGCTCATTACAGAAGGAAGTGGCACCGCTCTTTTGTGTAATGATGAGCTATTGTCACAAAGTGGAAAAAACTGGTGTTAGCACTCTGTGCTTTACAGCCATAATCTCTGAAAGCAGATAATTATATGCAAGAGTATGCTGTACTGTGTATAACACACTCCATAGTCTACAAGAGTGGTTTTGTGTGTGTGTGTGTGTGTGTGTGATTTTTACTTCTTAGAGCTATTCCATCATTTCTATGATTCCCAGAAAAGAAAATGCTTTATATTCACAAGACAGTGAACCAAAAACAACAACAACAACAACAAAACTATTTTGAAGCAGAGGAAGCTTCATGAAACAGTAGAGGAGGTGTCATTTTTCCATCCTCAGAAACAGCCCTGGAAAAATTTTACATTTGAGGACAGTACAGTGATCAAGAGTCACTCTAATTCTTCAGGCATGGATGCTTCTACAGATTTTTACAATTACCACTAAACAGAGTAGGCCTCAAAACTAAGAGCTGGACATTTCATCTAGCAATAGTGTTAAACGACTAAGCCTGAACCCATCCAGAGATTACTTTCACTTGGCTCTATTCTTGGGGATTTATTGCCAGCCAGTGAGCAAGATTTTGTTAAACTGCTCAAATGTTCTTCTAGTATATCTCCTACTGAAATTAACAGGAAATATACCTTTGACAGTCATGAGAGACTCAGATAAGACTGTCAATAGGGCTAAATCAAGAGAAAGCTGTACAATTTGATTTTTTTTGAGCAATAATCTTCCACATTAAATATAATGATTTTCATCTTCTACAGCTGGTTTTATAATGAAAATTAAATGTAAGAAGTCCTTAAAATATTATTTTCATAGATTAACTAAATAGCATATAATTGCTTTAACTTCTCTAAAAAGTAGAAGTCATGTGAAGTGATGAACACTTTGTCGTATTGCATGATAAAGACAAACTTGCTGAAGTTATGAAGAGTATTTGAATTACTGATTTTCCATTGCAATAATATCCAGGCTACACTGCTCTTTTTTTTTTTTTTTTTTTTTTTTTTTTCTGATCATTATAAAGGCTTTTATCTCCTAGATGTGATGCTAACCACATAAGCTAACATTTGAATTTTAAACATTATTTTAAGATAAAAGATACTGATATAAAAAGTTTGATTTGATTTGGTTTAGTATTTTGAGATTTTCCTTCTACTTTAATAATAATATTAACAATAACAACAACAATAATAATGTCCTACTAGTAATTTCTTCATTAGTGAGATACACAAATATTTGTGTAGTATAAAAGTGAACAGGTGTGTTGGTTTAATACTGGTACTTAGCTAAGCACCACCATACCATGCTCTCACTTCCCTTCCTCATCAGAACAGGAGAAAATATCATCAAAGAAAGAGATAAGGAAAGGGAGATCATTTACCAATTACCATCACATGCAAAAGTGTACGGAGATAAATGTAACTTATTGCCTATTGTTAGCAGACTACAGCAGTGAGAGCTAAAAGCAAACTAAAGCCACCTCCTCTCTTTCCACCCTCTTCCACATCTTTCCCCCAAGTGGCACAAAAAATAAGGAAAGGGGGGAACAGTCTGTCCATAGCAAATCTCTGCCAATTCTTCATCCTCATTGTCTTAATCTGCCCCAGCATGAGGTTCCTCCTAGGGTATGCAGTTCAGAGGCCCCTGATGCAATTTAACAACTACAAGTCTATGGGGCCTGATGACATGCATCTCCTGAGGGAATTGACTGATGTAGTCACCAAGTCACTCTCCATCACATTTGAAAAATCATGACAGTCAGGTGAAGTCCCCGGCGACTGGAAAAAGGGAAACCTCACTTCCATTTTTAAAAAAGGCAGAAAGGAGGATCTGGGGAATTACAGACGGCTGAACCTCACTTCGGTACCTGGGAAGATCACGGAACAAATCCTCCTGGAGGCAATGTTAAGGCACATGCATGACAAGGTTGTGATCCAGGACAGCCAGCATGACTTGACCAAGGTGTACTGGGTCTGGCTGGGATGTTAACTTTCCCTGAAGCAGCCAATACAGTGCTGCACTCTGCACTTGTAGCTAGAACTACAGTGGTATCACACTGGTGTTGTGTCTGCTGTTGAGAAGTGCTAGCACATCAGGACTCTCTCTAACCCTCCTAGGTGGGCAAATAAGTGAGAAAGAAATATCACCAGGGCAGCTGACCTAACCCAACCAAAGGGATATTCCATACCATATGATGTCACACTCAGCAATAAAAGGTGGAAAAAGGAAGAAGATGAGAGGGTTGGGTTCTCATTGCGAAAATGTCTATCCTCCTCCTGAACACCGGCTACGTGTGTTGAGGCCCTGCTTCAAGGACGTGGTCAAGCATCACTCATTTGTGGGAAGTAGAGAGTAATTTATTTCCTCTGCACTTCCCCATAGCCTTTACTTGTTTTGTTTCCCTTCCCTTTCCCCCTCCCTCTTCCCCTTTCCCTCCTTCCCTTTAGTTGAATAGTTTAATTAATAATAATATTTCCTCATTATTTTTTTTTTTTCCTCTTTACTTAAATTATCTTTATCTCAACCCATGAGCTGTTCTTTCCTTTATGTCTTCCCCTCCTCATCTGAGGAGGGGGAGTGAGAGAGCGATTGTGGTGTTCAGCTGCCTAGAATGGTAAAATCACCACACAAGGGTGAATCATGCCTGACCAATCTGGTGGCATTCTATGATGGAGTAATGGCACCCATTGACAAGGGAAGGGAGAAGACTGATATCACCTACTTAGACTTCTGTAAGGCTTTGGACATGGTCCCGCACAATATCCTAATCTCTAAATTGATAAGATATGGATTTGAAGGGTAGACAATCCTTTCAATAAGGAATTGGCTCAATGGCCAAATTCAGAGAGTAGTGTTCAATGGCTCTATGTCCAGGTGAAGGCTGGTGATGAGCGGTGTCCCTCAGGGGTCGGTCTTGGTACTGTTTAATATCTTTATCAATTACATATATGATGGGGTTGAGTGCACCCTCAGCATCTGTGCACATGACACCAAGCTGAGTGATGCAGTTGACATCAAAGAAGGAAGAGATGTCATTGAAAGGGACCTGGACAGGCTTGAGAATAGGGCCCATGTAAACCTCATGAGGTTCAACAATTCTATGTGCAAGGTGCTGCACCTGGGTCAGGGCAATCCCAGACGGAAGTCCAGACTGCAAGAAGAACTCATTGAGAGCAGCTCTGTGGAGAAGAACCTGGGGGTCCTTGTGGACAAAAGGCTCGAAATGAACCAGCACTGTGCACTTGCAGCCCAGAAGGCTACCTGCATCCTGGGCTGAATCAAAAGAGGTTTGAGAAGCACTCTGAGAGAAATGATTGTCCCCTTCTACTCTGACTTTGTGATGCCCTACTTGGAGTACTGCATCCAGATTTGTTGCCCCCAGCAAAAGAAGGATGTGGATCTGTTTGAACAAGTCAAAAGGAGGGCTACAAAGATGATTGGAGAACCCAAGCACCTTTCCTATGAAGAAAAACAGAGAGAGCTGAGGATGTTCAGCCTGGAGAATAGAAGGCTCCAGGGAGACCTTCTTGCAACCTTTCAGTACTTAAAGGGGTCTTATAAAAGATATGGAAGGCTTTTTATTTAGGTAGGTAATGACCGGACAAAGCGGGAAAGGTCTTAAACTAAAAGAGGTTAGATTTATACTAGACATTAGGAGGAAATTCTTCATTGTAAGGGTACTGAAGCATTGGAACAGGTTGCCTTCTTCCCTACCACAGCCTTCTTGTATACAGAGAAAAGTCATGTGTCTGTACATTTATCTAAATTTGTAGATTTTTGTTTGTTTTCATTTTTGTTTTAAAATGAACTCCAGCTACTTCACCGGTGTATATGCACATGGAAAAAGAATGCAAAATTAGTCATGTGCTGTGAGATTTTTTTCCTGTTCTTTCTCTCTTCTCATTTTAACACACAACAGTCTTTTTGTTTTTTATTATTGCCTCCCCTTTTTTTTGTTTCTACATCCTGTTTGCCCTTGCTCTTTCTCAAATTTTAACACTAGAAATTTCATACATATCCAAATTATTTTCCAATATTGATCTACATTGAAAAGTTCCTACATGATGTCACCTGAATAACCACTGCATTCCCACAATAATAACCAGCTGCATTTTTTACTTAGTGACAGATAGAAGCTTTAAACAGAATACTGTGATTCTAGTCTGTGATGTGCTTACACAATACATATCTGGGTGAAGATCTTTCAAGCTGTGTTCCAAGATTTGCAATGTTACAATGTACACCTGAACTTTATGAAATGTCTCAGTTACTATATTCTTTGTCAAAACTGCTGTTTTAATAGTCTGGAAAAATTAAAGCTCTCTGATAACTTGTTTAAAAGTACTAAATTCAAAGACTACTAATTTTTTGTTGTTGTTGTTGTTGTCTGTATTTTCATATTATGTGGAATCAACAAGAACTTACTACTGAAAAATGTGTGTTCCATGCTATTTTAAATCTACTAGTGGCAAACAGAAACACAGAGCAATTTATATTAGAAAAGACCCTTATGATCATCAAGTCCAGTCATCAGCTAACAATACCATGACAACCATGAAACCATGTCGCTAAGTGACATAGGGACTCTCGTCTCCACACATTTCTTAAATAATTTCAGAGATGGTATCTCCACCACTTCCCTACACACCTGTTCAAATGCTTAACCAGTCTTTACTTAAATAAATTATCCTTGATATCTAGTCTAAAACCCCTTTATACAACCTAAAGCCATTGCCTCAAAATCTCTCATTTGCCACCTGAGAAAAGAGACCAACACTCACCTTGCCACTACCTCCTTTTAGATCGTTATAGACTGATGAGGTCTCCCTTCTTCCTTCTTTTCTCCAGACTAAACAATCCCAGTTCCAGCACCCATTTCTCATAGGTGTTCTTTTCTAGCCCATTTGCCAGTTTCATTGCTCTTCTTTGCACACACTCAAGCCACTCAATATACCTCTTTAGTGAGAGGCCCAAAACGGAACAGAGTACTCCAGTGTGGTCTCACCAGTACCACACATAGAGTGAACAGAGGGACAATCACTTCCCTAGTCCTGCTGACCGTGCAATTTTTGATGCAGCCCAGGATGGCATCGGCCTTCTTGGCCACCTGGGCACACTGTTGTCTCATGTTCAGTCAGAAGTTGATCAACACCTCCAGTCCCACATAGCTGCTTGCTTACTCTCCCCAGGTAGGATGGGGAAGAGAATCAAAAAGTTAAAAGTGCAAGAACTCATGTGTTGAGATAAAGACACTTTGCTAGGTAAAGTAAAAACATCATGCACAAGCAAAACAAAACAAAGAGTTCATTTGCTAATTTCCATGAGCCGGCAGGTGTTCAGACTCTTCCAGTAAAGCAGGGCTCATCACACATAATGTTCTCTTGGGAAGACAAACAGCATCACTCTGAACATCTCCCCCATTCCTCTTTCTTCACATCATGTTTTATTGCTGTGCATGACACCATATGGTATGAAATGTCTTTGGTCAGTCTGGGTCAACTGTCTTGGCTGTGTCCCCTTTCATCTGGTTGTTCATCCCCAGCCTCCTTACTGACAGAGCAACATCAGAAGTGGAAACGTCCTTGGCTCCATGTAAAAACTACTTTGCAACAACTAAAAACATTGGTATGTTACCAGCACTATTTTCATCAATAATTCAAAACACAGCATTGTGTGAGCATCTGTGAAGAAAATTAACTCTATTTCAGCCAAAACCATGGCACCTTCCCTGGCACCAACGTCAGACTAACAAGTCTGTAACTCCCTGGAATCTCCTTCCTGTCTTTCTTATAGATAGGTGTCACATTTGATAACTTCCAGTCAACTGGATCTCCCTAGTTAGACAGGATAGTTGGTAAATTATTGAAAGTGGCTTGGTGAGCACTTCTGCCAATTCCTTCAATTCCCTTAGATGGATACCATCTGGCCCCATAGATTCACGTGACATAGATAGTGTGTGTTCAAATGGTATAAAAAGTCAGTAACCATTTCCCCTGTATTACAAGAGCTTTGTTCTGCTCCCTGTGTCTGTCTTCCAATTCAGGAGGCTGGGTACCCAAAGAACAATTGGTTTTACTATTAAAGACTGAGACAAAGAAGGAATTAAGTAATTCAACCTTTTCCTCAACTCTTGTCAAAATAAATTTGAAGAGAATTACTAGGAGATACCAAGAACTGTTATAGTTCATACTGGGTGAAGTACTAAGTGACAGGATGTAGAGGAAAGGACAAAAGAAAGAAATGAAAGACCTACAGTTTAAAATCACTGACCTGGATGTTCTTTTGGTTTCAGATACTGTATTATAATTAAACAGAAAATGAAAGGTAAGCTGAACATATTATCTCCTTGCTGAGGGGCAGATAACTTGAGAATCAGAGCAGGGAAGTCTTTCTATTTATTCAGAAAAGTAGCTGCTCTATGATGTAACCGTCCAAAGGAAAGTCTGTCTGGCCTTTATTTAACGAATAAGTGCTATAAGATAGGTTGAGATGTTTTAAGATGATAAAACTTGCATGACAGTCAAGCACACAGGACATTATCACAATAACCTCCAAGCCCTTTCCAAAAAGAACTGGAAAAACTTCGAAACAGCTTTATCTATCGCCAATAGCAATAAGCAAGTAATAAGATCTCACTCTCATAAATTCTGAGTTATCCTCATGTAATTTATTCTGGTTCAAAGCATCACAATGCTGCAACCTGAAGTACAGACTGTTGAATTGACTTCTTGGTTCCAGCCTTACAGTCCTTTGTGTTAATAAGATCCACTGTTAATGAATAGAGATTAACAAATTATTCATACAGTTTTTTTCAGAAGGGTTCATTTCCTTCTTTCATTCCAATATTACACACTTGTCATTTCCTTGTACACACTTGCCACACAAAGTCACTATCTTTCTTTGGGAATGTCTAATTATGGTGTGTGTACATATATCGTTTCTTGCCGAGGAGATCAGCTCCGGGGCAGATGTGTTCTGCTGCAGAGCAGGGGATTGAGACAGGCAGGGCTTTTTTCTTGACATTGAGGCCACTCGATGCAGCCATGCGAGCAGCCAGAACCTGGCAGCCCTCGCAAGGGAAGCTGACAAGGCATAGGCAGGGCCAGCAGTGCCCCCACCCAGCAGTTCAAAGGCAGCCCCTAGGGAGCGTGAGCGACCAGGAGTGTGGAGAAGAGGGCGGGCAAACAGGCTGTGGCGTGTCAGAAGGGTGGGGCATGGCAGTTTGCACAGCAGTTCCTGCAGGCAGGGTGAGCAGGGAGGGCTCCTCAGCACTCCTTTGCAGCAATCTTTCCCTTCAGTACTTGTAACCTGCTTGCGAGGAACCTGGCCACGGTATCAACCAGGCAGAAAACCATGGCCTTCACATCTCTCGCAGTCTCTCCAGCCAAACTCACTGATGTGGCTACTCAGACAGAGGGCTTGGGGAAACATGCGGCCATCCAGAGTCTTGGGCTGCAGGGTGTGCCTGAGTCTTCTGTCAGTATCCGACAGCAGCAGCGAGGAATATGCCTGTGGGAGGTGTGCCCAGATTGAAGAGCTGCTTGGCCAGGTAGCGGAACTTCGGGTGGAGGTGAGCAGGCTGAGGAGCATCAGGGAGTCAGAGACAGAAATTGACTGGTGGAGGTTTTCTCTACCATCTCTGAGACAGACTCATGAGCCTGCCACAGCACAAGTGTCTCCTGCTACGCACAAGACAAAAGTTCCCTCATCCCACCAGGCAGTAGAAGGGGACCTAAGCCAAGGGGGGGAATGGAAGTAGGTTCCTGCTCGGGGTGGTAGGAGAGCCCTGTCCCTGCCCACCTCTCCTTCCTATCTACCCTTATATAACAGGTAGGAGGGTCTAGAACATGACAGTCTGAACAATGAAGTAGATGAAACCCCATCCCAGTTGGAGAGGGTGCCTAAGGCAAGGAAACCTACCCCCCACATTGCTACATCATCTGTCAAAAAAGAAAGAAGGGTTATTGTAATGGGGGACTCCCTTCTGAAAGGGACAGAGGGCCCGATATGCCAAACGGACCCAACCCACAGGGAAGTCTGTTGCCTCCCTGGGGCTCGGGTGAGAGACTTTGCTAAGAAAGTCAAGCACCTAGTATGGCCCACTGACTACTACCCGCTACTGGTCTTTCAGACTGTTAATGACAAGGTAGCAATGAGAAGTCTGAGAGCAATCAAAAGGGACCTTAAGGCTTTGGGGTGACTACTTAAAGGATCAGGGGCACAGGTTATCTTTGCCTCTGTCCTTCTGACAGGGGGGCTTGATGCTGACAAGTGGGCTTATCACATTAACATGTGGCTTAGGGACTGGTGTAACTGGCAGATCTTTGGGTTTTTCGATGACGGGAAGGTTTATGTGACACCAGGCATGCTGGTACCAGATGGGATGCGCCTCTCTCAGAGAGGGGTAAGGATTTTTGGTCAGGAGATGGCAGGGCTGATAGATATGGCTTTAAACTAGAGTCGAAGGGGGAATGGGATAAAACCAGGCAAGCCGGTGACGAGTTAAGGGATGGTGCGCTAGAATCAGAGGGACTGTGTGCCAGTGAGGTCCTTCGGTCAGCTCCAAAAGGTGCTGCGTGTAGGCTCATTTGAAGTGCTTCTACACAAACACATGCAGTATGAGGAATAAAATGGATGAGCTAGAAGTCTCGGCCCAGTCCCACAGCTACAACATCATCAGTATTACTGAAACCTGGTGGGATGACTCCTGTGGCTAGTGTGCTCAAATAGGTGGTTACAGGCTCTTCAGGACGGACAAGCACGATAGGCAAGGTGGCAGGGTGGCGATGTATGTGAGCATGGGCTGGACTGTGTGGAACTTCAGGTTGGTGAGGGCAAAGTTGAGAGCCTCTGGATAAGGATTAAGGGACGAACAAATAAAGGGGATGTCGTTGTGGGAGTCTATTACAGACCACGTGGCCAGGACGACAATGCTGATGAATTATTCTTTACAGAACTGAGAGATGCCTTGACATCAACTCCCCTTGTCCTTATGGGGGACTTCAACTTGCTAGATGTCAACTGGGATCAACACATGGCTGATATAAGTAAGTCCAGGAGGTTCATAAACCACCTACATGATAACTTCCTGGTGCAGGTGCTAAGGGACCCAACTAGGAAAGTTGCCCTCTTAGATCTGTTGCTAGAGAACAAAGAGGGTCTTGTGGGAGATGTGGCAAATGGCCGTCATCTAGATCATAGTGACCATGAAGTGGTTGAATTTAGAATTTATGATGACAGAAGGAAAACTGCCACCAAAACTTCAGCCCTGGATATGGGGAGAGCAGACTTCAGGCTGCTCAGGGAACTAGTCGGCAAGGTCCCCTGGGAAACTGCTTTTGAAGGCATTGGTGTCCATCAGTGCTGGTCATTCTTTAAGCACTGCCTCCTAAAAGCACGAGATCAGGTGATTCCAAAATATCAGAAGTCAAGCAGACAGGGCAGGAGGCTGGCCTGGCTAACCAGGGATCTTCTACTGGAGCTTAGGCAAAAAAAGAAAGTGTACAGCTGCTGGAAGGAGGGTCATGCAACAAGGAAGGAATACAGGGATGATGTTTGTGTTTGTAGAGAGAAAATTCTTGTGGCCAAAGCCAAACTAGAGTTGAAGCTGGCCATGTCAGTGGGAGACATTAAAAAACCTTTTTTTTTTTTTTTTTTTTTTTTTTTTAGATATATGAACAGAAAAAGGAGAACCAAAGAAAACATAGGTCCACTGCTTGATGGGGAAGGTCAACTCACAGACAATGATGTAGGCAAAGCAGAGATGTTTAATGCCTTCTTCACCTCTGTCTTCAATGCTGATGATGGGCTTCAGGACGCAGAGTGCCCTGTGCTGGAGGACCATGACGGTGGGAATGACAAACTCCCAAGTGACCCTGAATGTTTGCGGGATTTGCTGCTCCACCTGGATCCCTACAAGTCCATGGGTGCTGATGGGATTCATCCCAGGGTGCTTAAAGAGCTGGCTGACATCATCACGGGACCTCTCTCAATTATTTTTTAATGATCTTGGGAATCTGGAGAGGTCCTGGTAGACTGGAAGCTGGCAAATGTTGTGCCAATTTTCAAGAAGGGTCAGAGAGAAGATCCTGGCAACTACAGGCCTGTCAGTCTCATGTCAGTGTCTGGTAAAATTATGGAGATGATTCTTGAGGCGATTGAAGTGCACCTGGGGGACAATGCAGTCATTGGTCCCAGACAGCATGGGTTTGTGAGGGGTAGGTCCTGCCTAACAAATTTGGTTTCCTTTTAAGATCACCCATCTAGTCGACCAAGGGAAACCAGCTGATGTGATATTTTTGGACTTCAGCAAAACTTTTGACATGGTTTCCCATAGGATCCTACTGGACAAAATGTCCAGCATACAACTTAACAAAAACGTCATACGTCATGGGTGAGCAATTGGCTGACGGGCACAGTTGTGGTAAATGGGATTACATCAAGCTGGCAGCCAGTCACTAGTAGGGTCCTCCAACATTCCATTTTAGGGTCAGCTCTTTTCACAGAACCACACAATATTCTAGGTTGGAAGAGACCTCCAAGATCACCGAGTCCAACCTCTGACCTAACACTAACAAGTCCTCCACTAAACCATATCCCTAAGCTCTACATCTAAACGTCTTTTCAAGACCTCCAGGGATGGTGACTCAACCACTTCCCTGGGCAGCCTATTCCAGAGACTATCAACCCTTTCAGTAAAGACGTTCTTCCTAATATCCAACCTAAACCTCCCCTGATGCAACTTTAGCCCATTCCCCCTCGTCCTGTCACCAGGCACGTGGGAGAATAGACCAACCGCCACCTCGCTACAGCCTCCCTTCAGGTACCTGGAGAGTGCGATAAGGTCTCCCCTGAGCCTCCTCTTCTCCAGGCTAAATAGTCCCAGTTCCCTGAGCCGCTCCTCCTAAGACTTGTTCTCCAGACCCCTCACCAACTTCGTAGCCCTTCTCTGAACTCGCTCAAGCACCTCCATGTCGTTCTTGTAGTGAGGGGCCCAAAACTGAACACAGTACATGAGGTGCAGCCTCACCAAAGCTGAGTACAGGGAGACAATCACTTCCCTGGACCTGCTGGCCACGCTGTTTCTTATGCAAGCCAGGATGCTGTTGGCCGTCTTGGCCACCTGAGCACACTGCTGGCTCATATTCAGCCGACTTTCAACCAATACTCCCAGGTCCTTCTCTGACAGGCAGCTTTCCAACCACTCATCTCCCAGCCTGTAGCACTGCTTAGGGTTGTTGTGCCCCAGGTGCAGGACCCAGCACGTGGCCTTGCTGAACTTCATACTGTTGGACTCGGCCCATCTGTCCAGCCTCTCCAGATCCTCCTGCAGAGCCTTCCTACCCTTTAGAAGATCAACACACGCACCTAACTTGGTGCCATCTTCAAACTTATTGAGTGTACTCTCGATCCCCTCATCCAGATTATTGATAAAGATGTTAAAGAGAACTGGACCCAGTAATGAGCCCTGGGGGACTGCACTGGTGACCGGCCTCCAACTGGATTTGACTCCATTCACCACAACTCTCTGGGCCTGGCCATCCAGCCAGCTCTTAACCCAGCAAAGCGTATGCGTGTCCAAGCCATGAGCAGCCAGTTTCCTGAGGAGAGTGCCATGGGGAAAGGTATCAAAAGCCTTACTGACCACATCCACAGCCTTTCCCTCATCCACTAAGCGTGTCACCTTGTCATAGAAGGAGATCAGGTATGTTAAGCAGGACCTGCCCTTCATAAACCCATGCTGACTGGGCCTGATCGCCTGCTTGCCCTGCAAGTGCAGCATGATGATGCTCAAGGTAATTTGCTCCATGAGCTTCCCTGGCACTGAGGTCAAACTAACAGGCCTATAGTTCCCTGGGTCTACCCTGCGGCCCTTCTTGTAGGTGGGCATCACATTTGCTAACTGCCAGTCAAGTGGGACCTCCCCTGATAGCCAGGACTGCTGATAAATGATAGAAAGTGGCTTGGCCAGCTCTTTTGCCAGTTCTCTCAATACTCTAAGGTGGAACCCATCTAGCCCCATCGACTTGCGTACATCCAAATGTTGTAGTATGTCGCCAACCATTTCCTCATGGATTGTGAGGGCCACATTCTGCTCCCCATCCCCTTCCACCAGCTCAGGGTGCTGGGTGTCCAGAGAACAACTTGTTTTGCTGCTATAGACTGAGGCAAAGAAAGTGTTAAAACACCTCAGCTTTTTCGTCATCTCTGGTAACTAAGTTCCCCCCCCCCGGGGCCCTCGCAATCCACGACGAAATGGTGGGAAGGGTGGAGATTCTCCTTAGTCCTCCTTTTTTGTACTGATGTATTTATAAAAACATTTTTTGCTGTCTTTAAGAGCAGTAGCCAGATTGAGCTGCAGATGAGCTTTGGCCTTTCTGATTTTGTCCCTGCACCACCTTGCAACATTCTTATAGTCCCCCTGAGTGGCCCGCCCTCTTTTCCAAAGATTATAAACCCTCTTTTTTCTCCTAAGCTCGAGCCACAGTATTTTCATAAATATTTCCATAAAAGATTTGAATGTGGGACTAGAAGTTGTTTTGAGCAAATTTGCCGACGACACCAAACTTGGAGGAGTTGTAAACTCGGATGAGGGTGGAAATGCCTTGCAGAGAGATCTGGACAGATTGGAGAGCTGGGCGATCATCAACCGCATGAAGTTTAACAAAAGCAAGTGCCGATCCTACACCTGGGACACAGCAAGCTTTACATACAGACTGGGTGACGAGATGCTGGAGAGCAGCCCCACAGAAAGGGATCTGGGGGTTTTATTTGACAGCAAGTTGAATATGAGACAGCAGTATGCCCTGGCAGCCAGGAAGGCCAACCATATCCTGGGGTGCATTAAGCACAGCATTGCTAGTTGGTTGAGGAAAGTGACTGCTCTGCACTGGTGCGGCCTTGAGTACTGTGTGCAGTTCTGGGCACCACAGTACAAAAACGGCATTAGACTGTTGGAGAGTGTCCAGAGGAGGGTGATGAAGATGGTGAAGGGCCTGGAGAGGAAAACATATGAGGAGCGTCTGATGTCACTGGGCCGGTTCAGCCTGGAGAAGAGGAGACTGAGGGGAGACTTCATCGCGGTCTACAACTTCCTTGCGAGGGGGAGTGCAGGGACGGGTGACCTATTCTCCATAAACACCAGTAACAGGACCCACAGGAACAGTGTTAAACTGAGGCAGGGGAAGTTTAGACTAGACATCAGGAGGAGGTTCTACACCAAGAGGGTGGTTGCACACTGGAACAGGCTCCCCAGTGAAGTAGTCACTGCACCAAGCCTGTCTGAATTTAAGAAGTGATTGGACTATGCATTTAGTCACATGGTCTAAACTTTTGGGTAGACCTGTGTGGTGCGAGGAGTTGGACTTGATGATCCTTAGGGGTCCCTTCCAACTCGGGATATTCTATGATTCTATGATTCTATATGTATATAATATATATACCTATGTATTTCATTTTTGTACTGTTAGTATTTAAAGTCACAAAAAATAATAGAATATTTAGAGGTTTGGTTGGTTGGTTGTTTTTGAGTAAGAATTTTTAAAGTCTTGATCATCCTGCAAGTTTATCTTGCATGATGGAATGTCACTTGTAAAGTCAGAATTTAGATCAAAATACTTTTTTTGTGTGTGTGTGTATGTGTGTACAGGTTGTGCAATAAATCTGCAACACTCCCTTTAGCCTAAGTCATAAAATTTACAGGACTGTTTTGCCAGCCTGGAAATTATACAGAAATAATGAATTATACATTATGTTAAGAAGTTCTCTGGTTCCCTATTTAAGGTAACTTTTCAGGAATTCTGCTTCTTGGCTGACATTTCTGATTTTAATGATCTTCAGAGTTAACCTCCGTTTATTAAACTGATAGAAATTGTCTTTGCTTCTAACAAATGATTAAATAAAACACCTCAAAAAATCAAATGAATACGTTTTTATTTTTATTTTTTTTTTACACAACCACCAGGAACTTCCTAACAGAAGATATATTGTTCAGTTTTGCATACAAAACTTTCCCAGAATTCTCTTGCCAACTTTGCTTAATTATCACTTGGCAGTGGTAGATCCCAGCTGTTACAAGCCAACACAACACATGGATTGATCTATTCAGCTTACACAGAACTTGTATTATTTTTGTCAGTCAAATGATCAGGAGAATTTGCAAATATTAAAAAAGTGTTTTATAGTGATTTTACTGAGAAGAGTGATTTGGTTAACACTGAAAAATCATTTTAAATGCCTCATTGGAAGAAAAAAAAAATACTTGAAGTAAAATCATATTAAAGATTTAAACTGTAAAGAAAATATAAAGATTTCCATGACAGCCCACTCACTGATAAGAAAAAGTTTATATTGTTGCTGTTTGTGCTGTGTATATCACTTGCATAAAAGGTATCATTCCTCAGCATTAATTCAGCACCTTTCACTAATGCACCACTCAAAATGAATTCAAAATTGTTCTAAGGCCTACTGAAAATATTTTTATCTACATTCTTTTTAAACTAATTCTTAGAATTTATTTTGTTACTGAAGACTCCCTTGCTTCTACCAGCTTTAGGATCTTATGAACCTGACCTAAGTGGAAATTTTCTGCTTTACTGTGTATTGTGTATAGATAAGCAGGCTGGATACCTTAGAAATCTGAGCTAAGGAGTTCCCCAACAATATGTATTACACAGTGCTGTTGTTAGGGGGTTATTTATGGGCTTGCAAGTCAATAACTGAATCCAGGCTCCATATGCCAAATATAACCCTGCACCAGCTGGTTGAAAAGCTGTTTCCTTCCCTCTCAGGGAGCTCTGGGTAAAATATTCATGACTTGAAAGAAGGCCTTAGAAAATATGCTTTTATAAATGGAAAGAAAAAATAATTCTATTCCAAAATTTAATAATAATAATAATAATAATAATAATAATAATAATAATAATAATAATAATAATAATAAAAACAACCTGTAAATTCTTGTTCTCTTTTCCCCATCCTAATTCAAGTCTAATGGTAATTCCATAGTTTTAAGCTGCTTATGTCTTTTGTTTATAAATAGCTTTCTTTTTCTTCTTAATTTATGAAATAAATGTTTGTGTGGAATCCAAGTATTTTGACGAGAGTATAAAACACCAGTATTAGCTATGGATGAATCTCTAGAGGTTTATAGAATATCCAGATCTGTAAACATCTCACTAGAAATGTTTAATATGTATGAAAGAGAAAATGGAAGGGAAAGGGAGAGGGAGAAAGAGAGGGAAAGGGAAAGGGAAAGGGAAAGGGAAAGGGAAAGGGAAAGGGAGAGGGAGAGGGAAAAATATTTAGAACAGACCTTCCTGTTTTTTTTTTTTGTTGTTGTTGTTGTTTTGTTTTGTTTTTTTTTTATTATTATTATTATTATTATTATTATTTTAAGCTTTTAGTGAATTTGCTTTCCTTGCATATCTTTTATCTATCTGTTTATTAAAGTTAATGATGATAATAATAAAAGACAGTCACACAAGGGAAAAACAACTATTCTGGGACAAAATAGTTTTAGTTTTGCAAAACTGTTATTTCCCATCTGTGTCTTACATATGCTTATTGTCAGGAATTGCAGAATATCCCTTCAGTTGTGTTTTGAAATTTCTCAAATATATTTTCACTATCTAGTCTCAGCAAAGCAAAAATAATTCAAAATGTTTAAATTTTATGTACTTTCAGTTTTATTTTTTTTTTTAAGCCCAGAATGTAAAATGTTTTCCCCTTCTAGATATTCAGAAACAGTTGCTCTGGAGTGTTGAAATATCAACAGAGGAGATGTAATCACAATTAAAAATAAAAATAAATAAATAAATAAATATGTCATATGAAAATATACTCACAGTATTTCCATCAGTATTAACCATTGATTATTTCTTTCAATCTTTAAGGGCCTAGTCAGGGATTTAGTAAGTGTGAAGGCACTTACTCAACTGTAAGTATCACTAAACTGTCCTCATTACTATTGCTTGAATGAGAAGTAGTTATTTATTAATGTTAATTTATATTTATATTTTGATCACAGAATCACAGAATTGTAGGGGTTGGAAGGGACCTCAAAAGATCATCGGGTCCAACCCCCCTGCCAAAGCAGGTTCATTAGAGCAGGCTGCCCAGGTAGGCATATCCTTGAGCATTATTCACACCCTATGCTGCAATGTCACCTTACTTATAGGATGGCAGCCTTAAGACACACTTTAAATAATAATACTAATAATCAGCAACCATTGACACAAGTTGTGAATACAGGCAATTCTAGCTACACCTGTGGCAGCAGCACTAGTCGCTGTGGTGCCCTTCCCTCTGGATGGCAGGGAAGAAGGATATTGTACCTTTCTCTGTCCTGAACTCTCTTGCAGAATTTTTCTAACTGTCTTTAAAAGAGACAGTGTGTCTAAGATTTTTTTTTTTTCTTTTTCACATCACATAGGTGTAATAGCCTGATTTTATTTGTTCATTTATTTATTTATTTATTTTAAGTGAAATAAATACAATTCTTGTAAACCAATCTTTATGGCTGGCAGGTCTGAGGCACTGGTAATAAGGAACCATGAGCAATAGATTCTTGAGTTGGCATAGGTGTAACTGGAGGAGGATATATGCTTACAATCTTGTTTGGCTTAAATCACATGGGGGGAATCTCAATGAGCTAAAATGGTAAACTTGGCCAGAGGAAAGGATGCGAGTTCCCTGGAAGCCCACAGAGCATCATTATTGATATAAAATGCTCTTGCCAAAAGCAACCTTCAGTCTAAATAAGAAATGAAAGAGAATGTGTGGATGTGGCAAAAAGAGAGCAAGACACAAAACAATAATGAGCGAAAAATGAATTAGTACAATAAACAGTGGCTGCCAGCTGTCTAGCTGCAGTGAAGTGTTCTCAGAAAAGCATTTAGTTTAGAATTCATATTTTCACTTTATATCTGAATTCCTTATATGCTGTTCTGATTCCATAATTAACTGTAGATGCAGACCCTCTTATTTATATATTTCTCTGCACTCAAATTTACTTCTAAAAAAGCTGGGGGTACAATAAAAGATAGTTGAAATGATGAAGGTAATAGGGCTTTGTGAATCACCCTGAAAAATCAGACCTACCTGTCTGCAACAGGTATGATTCAGTGTGCCAAAGAAGAGTGGATGTTATTGCCAAGGATCATTACCTTCAACTTTGCTGTATAAGTGTGACCCACACTATGGAAATGGAATAATGAAAATAATAGAATCTTGCCTCTGTATCACTAACAGGAGCAGGGAAGCTTACTTTTTTTTTGGTATAATATAGTATTGCTCAGCAAGCTTTCAAGTAAAAGTCTGATGACATTGGTAAAAGCACTGGGTATTGGTTGAATCACATCTTTATGGTAAGAAATAATTGCAGTTCTGCTACATGGTTTCAGAGTGATACAAGATTCTCCTTGTGAGCTTTTGAGTCAGTCTACCAGTGAAATTACTTAATGGAAACAAAACATTTTCTGAGAAAGTAAGAATTTCATCAATTGGATCACTTCAAACAGATGTGTCAGCTTAATTACTGAAAGATTATATGGGGTCTCAGTCCATCCAGTGTGTTCTGTTCCTAGTTCACCTGCCAACAGGTATATCTGTTAAACAATTGGCATTGATATTTCATTGGAAAAACAGACAAACAAACAAAATACCCCACAGCTTTTATAATAGCATTTGATTCTGCTTTTTGGATTTGGAAATATTTCAAAAGGGTATTTTTAAATTTCATTATCTTTATCACACAGAAACTATTGTTAAAAAATCTTCACAAATAATAATAAAAATAAATAATAATGATAAAAATAATAATAATAAATTCTAGGCTTCATTCTGTCCTCAAAAGTTGTTCTTGGGTAAGAGGCAAAGTTCTCTAGCTTACAGAAAATTACCATCTATATTACCATCTAATTACCAATTACCAATTACCAATTTCATAGAAAATGATATATTTGAAATAAAATTATAGGAGACTAAGGAAAAAAGAAAAAAAAAAAAAAAGAAAAAAGGAAAAAAAAAATCCTACATCACATTGAGGACAGAAAGGAATAAAAACAAAAATTAATCTCCCACCAAAACTCTTTTTTTTTTTTTTTTTTTTTTTTTTTTT
>NC_048926.1:32934456-32947721 GCF_011077185.1 Oxyura jamaicensis
TGTAGTGGGTTTACTTGGCAGGGTTTTGGTAGCAGGGGGCCATAGGGCTGGCTGCTGTGAGAAGTATCTAGAAGCTGCCCCATGTTTGGTAAGGGCCCCACTGCTGACCTGAGCTGAGCCAATAAGTGATGTTTTGTGCCTCTGTGAAAACATATTTAAGACAGGGAAAACAATGCTGCAGCACACAGCAGCTGGGAGAGTGAGAGGAGTGAGAAACAGCCTTGCAGGCGCTGAGGTCAGCGAAGAAGGAGGGGAAGAGGTGCTCCAGGCGCCGGAGCAGAAGTCCCCTGTGGACTGTAGTGAGGACCACGGTGAAGCAGGCTGTTCCCCTGCAGCCCATGGACTACCACAGTGGAGCAGGGTTCCATGCTGCAGCCCGTGGAGAAGACCACGGTGGAGCAGGTGGACCTGTACCGATGGAGACTGCGGCCTGTGGAAGACCCCTGCCAGAGCAGATTCCGAGCCAGACCTGCAGTCCATGGAGAGGAGACCACTCAGGAGCAGGTGACCTGGCAGGAGCTGCTGCCCTTGGGGGACCCAGGTTGGCACAGTTTGACCCTGAGGGAAGGACCCCGTGGTACGGACCCATATCTGGAGCAGTTCTTAAAGAGCTGCTGCCTGTGGGAAGCCCACACCGGATCAGTTCAGCAAGGACTGTATCCTGTGGGAGGGACCCCACAGCACAGGGGACGAGAGTGACCGAGAAGGAGCGGTGGCAAAGAAGCGCTATAGGCTGACCATAACCCCCATTCCCCCATTCCCCTGCACTGCTCGGGGGGACTAGGTGGAAGAGGGTGGATGGTGCCCGGGGGAGGGGGAGGTGCTTTTGGTTTCTTTCCTTTGTTTCTTGCTTCTCTAGCTTGTTACTAATAGGTAATAAATCTTGCTATCTCCTTATGCTGAGGCTGTTTTGCCCATCACGATAATTACAGCATGATCTTCTCATCCTTATTTCAACCTTTGAGCCCCTTTCACCATATTTTCTCCCCGTTCCTCTCTGACGAGGGGAGTGAGATAGCGGTGTGGTGGAGCTCAGCCACCTTACCCGAGTAAAACCACCACAAGCATATATTTTTAACTGAACATTTCATGACTCATTTTTTCATGCTTTTATCAAAGTTCCTTCTTATTCATGTCAAAAGTTGGCAGAACTCAGCTCTGCAAAGCTTTGACAGGAAAGGTTGTTTTTCCATAGTTTCATGACCCATGAGCACTACTTAGCATCATTTTAAATTCCATTAGGTAACAGAGTATTATTTGTAAATTGTTTTCTTTCCAATGGTTTCAATGTTGACAGAAAGCACTAGCTCAACACCACAGTGGGCTGCAGCAGAAGAGCTACAGCTCAGGCAAAATAGATTGCTCCCCTTCTTTCCACCTCCTTTTTTTTCTGGATACTTTACTGCCAGTAATTCCTTTTTGGAGAAGAGCTCCTAAAGGCAGACAAATCCTGGCCTAAAACTGAAGAAAAAAGAGGATATCAAATGGAGCTAACAATGGCACTTCTGTGTTGTGAACATCTGCCTACAAAGAACTCTTCATCACATCACTGAACATAGGCTGCTAAGGAATTAACAACTCTTAGTCATTTCCTGTTGGTGCCAGTTTACACTGGCTGTAAACCAGTTGCATAAAGACATACAGTTTTCTCTCTCAGCACATGGAAGGGTATTTTTGTGTGCCAATTTCAGAAGATCTAAGGTGAACTTGTCTCTTTGACTCAGATATAAAAGGCACAGCTTTCTGTGATTTGTAAAATGGGGACAGTATTACCATTAACTTATTATTATTGTTGTTGTTGTTGTTTTGTTTTGTTTTCTATCTTCCATGCTTTGTGTCTGCTCACTTTCTGAGCTCCTACCCAGACAGGCTGGTGATTTCTACGGAGTTCCAACACAGTCTGTGCATTTTAATAAGACGGGAAAATAGTAGGGCTTCTGAAAATAGAATTAATCAGATACTCATGTATGACTACATTGTTTTGCTGTCTTTATGCTTACCAGTGATTAGTGTCTGCCTTCTTTCCTGAGTAATTGGATTGACTTAAACTGGACTATCCATGGAATAATTATACAATTGCCTGCTAAAGAATAAAATAAAACAAAATATATTAATAATAATAATAATAACAACAACAACAGTAGTCTTCAGCTGCCACTGGCAACTATATCATCATCAAACTGACCCCAAAATATGTGCAAATGTTCTCTATATATTTATATGTATTATGGGTAGATATACAGTTATCCATTTACATACACTCATAAAATATAGTTGTATCATGGTGGAGTTGCTTACACTATTTGACACTAAATTATTATGAAATATTATGTTACAGAATCTTCATATGTACATTTAAACAACTGATTTCAGACACCTTTGCTAGAATGTTCTTGTTCTTTTGTTGCTGTTTTTTTCTGCATTAGTGTTGCTTAATGGCAAGAATATCAGTTGCTTGATATGCTAGGTTATTATGAATGATACTACTAATTATACTAATACTATAAACAGTATAAAGAGAAATATTTGTGTCATCAGATGTCACGTTTGATATTCATAGTCTTAAATGAAAATCTGGGAAAGAAATGGGAAATATTTCATTGATTCCAGAGGTGTGCCTGGCTATTCAGAAATAATTATATGACTTGAACTATGTTACTGTCTGCTCTTATTTTCCTTTTTGATTTCAGACCAGATAGTTAAAGGTAAATGATCTGCCAGTGCTCTTTCCTTCATGCTATGTTTCAGGATACATTGTAACAATTCATGTGATGAAATGCAGCTTTCTACCATGTGCTGACATATCACAGTGCAAGATGGTAAAGTGTCATAACCAATGTGTTGCAATGTGATCTGTCACCCATGAAACGGAATGCTTCAGAAAAACAACATGCCAGTTCTCAAATAAACTCTGACTTTGTTAGGTGCTAGGTGCTACAGCCAGCACTCTGTGTAAAATGCCTTAAAGTTATCTAGAGATTGCTCAGCTTTTCTGTCAATATAAAAATAACGGGCTAATTTTAGCATCACACTGGGAAGAATGCAGTTAACCTTACAACACCACAGCGCTACACTAACAAGATTTTATTTTAGCAACTACAATAAATGCTGACTTTTACTTTTCTAAGGTTATTTATTAAGACATGCAGTTACCTTCCAGTACACACAATATCTATGCAGCTGTGGATGGATTGCAGAGGTCTTAGTTTTTATTAAGTTCTTGTGCAAATCAAGTCTACTGAAATAGTCATAATGTATTCTAATTAGTAAACATAAAATACATATGCAATGCTATGCCAGCCTTTCAACACAACTGCAGCCAGCAGCAAAATTTGCACTGTAGTTTGCTACTGTGATTCTGAATTGGTGATTAGAGCACATGAAGTGGAAATATAGGGTAACCCACTTATCACAGAATCATGCAACATCTTGGGTTGAAAGGACATTAAAGATCTAGTTCCAACCCTCTGCCGTAGGCAGGGGTGTCACCCACTACATCAGGTTGCCCAGGGCCCTATCCATCCTGAGTGAAGAACTTCCTCCTAACACCTAATCTAACTCTCCCCTCTTTAACTTAAAGACATTCCCCTTTGTCCTGTCATTGTCTATCAAAGCAAAAAGACATTCTCCATCTTTTTTATAAGCCCCCTTTAAATATTGAAAAGCTGCAATAAGGTGACACTAGAATCTTTTCTTCTTCTGGCTAAACTGCCTCAGCTCTCTCAGCCTGTCTTCAAGGGAGAGGTGTTCCAGTCCTCTGAACAACTTTGTGTCCCTTCTCTGGAAGGAAAAAGGTCCTCTGGACGGACTTGTTCTAATAGATCCACATCTTTCTTGCAGGGGGGGCCCAGACCTGTGTGTAGCCCCTCTACAAGCATGGCCTCACAAGGACAGAGCAGAGGGGGACAATCCCCTCTCATGACCTGCTGGCCACTCCTTTGTTGATGCAATCATGGATGCAGTTCACCTTCTGGTCTGCAAGCGCACACTCCTGGCTCATGTTCAGCTTTTTGTCTACTAGAAGCCCGAAGTATTTCTCCACAGGGCTGCTTTCAATTAGTTATTCTCCCAGTCTGGATTCATGTCTGGGATTGCCTTGGCCCAGGTGCAGCTCCTTTCACTTGGACTTATTGAACTTCATTATGTTCACGTGGGCCTGCTTCTCAAGCTTGTTATAAGCCGACAGTAACACTGTTCTTTTCTCCATTAATGGTTTGACTGCAGAAAACCAGTCTGTCTTCACTTGTCTAACCTGATCATCTTACTACTAGGTTAATAAAGACACCAGCACATTGTCTTACATTGATATTTTAAATATTTTATATAGTGCTAAGCTCTTGTGTGTGCGAGAGTAGTTTGGTTGAGTTAAAAAACGTGTCGACCTCTAAACCAAATCTTTCTTTGTTTGCATTTAACTTGTTTAGTATGAAGACATCGGAATATGTTTATGTGGAAGGATAGTCTCAAGACACAATAAGAGAATCCAGGTATATTTTATCCTAAATATAGACTGGACACAGTACTCCAGGTGAGGCGTGACCAGGGCAGAGTAGAGGGGGAGGATCACCTCCCTTGACCTGCTGGACATTCTCCTTTTAATGCACGTCAAGATCCTGTTAGCCCTCTTGGCCACCAGGGCACACTGCTGGCTCATGGTCAACCTGTCGTCCACCAGGACCCCCAGGTCCTTCTCCTCAGAGCTCCTCTCCAGCAGGTCATCCCCCAGCCTGTACTGATACTTCTAATTGTTCCTTCCCAGGTGCAGGACTCTACACTTGCTCTTATTAAATCTCATATGGTTTCTTCCTGCCCATCTCTCCAGCCGGTCCCGGTCTCACTGAATGGCCGCACAGCCTTCTGGTGTGTCCGCCACTCCTCCCAGCTTTGTGTCATCAGCGTACTTGCTGAGGGCAGACACTATTCCCTCATCAAGGTCATCGATGAAGATGTTGAACAAGACCGGACCCAGCACCAACCCCTAGGGAACACCGCTAGTCACAGGTCTCCAGCCAGACTCTGCTCTGCTGATCACCACACTCTGAGCTCAGCCAGTCAGCCAGTTCTCAACCCACCTCGCTGTCCACTCATCTATCCCACACTTTCTCAGCTTTGCTAGCATGATGTCATGGGAGACAGTATCGAAAGCATTGCTAAGGTCAAGGTAGATGACATCCACTGCTCTCCCTCATCAACCCAGCTGGTGATGCCACCATAGAAGGCAACGAGGTTGGTCGAGCACGATTTCCATTTGGTGAATCCATGATGACTACGCCTCATAACATTTTCTTCCAATTGCATGGAACAAGTTGTTCCATCCAATTTTGTGTTGTTTTGTTTTCCACTGCTTAATCTTGTCTGCTCTGGTCTTAAAGACAGAGATAAGATGCCAGTGAAAGTCACTTGCCTTCTGTAAGAAAATGGTTTAGACTTTTTTTGTTGTTGTTGCTGTAGTTGATATTGTTTTTTGTTTGTTTGTCTGTTTTTCCTCATGTCTAGTTATAAATATTTTTAAATCTCATTTGCTTTTGTTTTTACTGAAATTAACATGGAAAATTTTGGTCACCAAAAAGATCAGTAATGCCACAAGTAGACAAAACTATAGGATAATTGCTCAAGAGTTGACACAGGCAGTGGAAGATAACAGTATATTGTACCAGAGATTTTTTGACATAACAACAACAACAACAAAAATGTTGAGGTATATAGGCAAGTAGCCTACAGATATTCCTGGCATCACAGAAGTTGTAATGTCCCAGCCAACAGCTAACCTTAACCTCCTAGTTACACTAACAAGTTAATTTTGTGATTTCATAGGAAAGGAGATAGGGCCTTAGCAGGTCACTGAGTAAGTGGAGATTACCAAGGCATGTAAATTAAAAAAAAAAAAAAAAAAAAAAAAAAAAGGGTATCCAACCTGTAAGGTAAGAATAAACAGGGGTAGATTATTTATTTGGGAAATGATGAAGGTGGTAAAGCTGAAGAAGCTGTAAAAGGAAAAAGGGTAAATAGGGAATATAAGGAGCACCAGAGCCAACGCGATTGGCTCTGGGGCAGACACATTGGCTCTGGGGCAGTGGAGAGGGGGGTCACAGCAGGCAGGGGGGATTCTGTTTCAAGGCCAGTCAGGGGAGCTGAGGGAACCGCCAGGAACCTGTAGCCCTCACGAGGGCGGCTGATGACGTTTGGGCAGAGCCAGGAGCGCCCCTCCCTCTGTCATACGAAGGCAGCTCCTGGAGAGCTTGGGCAACAAGGGTGCAACAGTTAACAAAGGCAGAGCAACCAGGGAGGGTGCAGTATCCCTCCCCAGTCAGGAGACTGGCTCCCCAGGAGCTACCTCCCAGACTGCAAACCCAGACATGGACTCCACCAGGCAGCAAGCGCTTGCTGAAAAGGCTGTGGCAACCCAGACTGACTAACTGACCCAAAATGCAGCCGTTCTGGTCTCTGGCTGCAGGGAATTTCTGAGCCTGTTACTACCAATGGAAGGTGGCAGAGACACTGCCTTCATGAGGTGGAAGCAAGTGGACAATCTGATCAACCTGGTGGCCCTGCTATGCCTAGAGAAAGGCACCAGGGCGATGTACCCCAAATAGTGATGGACCCCCTGCCCTGACACTGATGGGCAGAGAGACAAGACCTGAAAGATAAAAAGGAATGGAAACAGGTCCCTGCTCAACACCACAGGCAAGCCCCCTCCCTACCTGTCTTGCCTCCCCAGGTGCCCTTACCCAAGATGTCTGAGGCACTGTAGCTTGAAGGACCAGTAGGTGAGGACGTGGGGGAAGGTCCACACAGGAGGATGTCTAGGGCAAGGAAGTCAACTCCACAACTCAGGACTTCCTCCACCAAGAAGGAAAGAAAGATAACTGGCATAGGCAACTCCCTTCTGGGGGGAACAGAGAAGAGGAGGCTCTGGGAAGACTTATTACTCTCTAAACTACCTGGAAGGAAGTTGTCGGGAGCTGGGAGTTGGCCTCTTCTCACAGATAACCAGTGATAGGAGAAGAGGGAGTGGCTTCAAGTTGTGCCAGGGGAGGTTTAGGTTGGAGATCAGGAGACATTTTTTCTCAGAAATAGTAGTCAGGCATTGGAACAGGGTGGCCAGGGAAGTGGTGGAGTCACTGTCCCAGGGGGTGTTCAAGGAAAGGTTGAACCTGGTGCTAAGGGACACGGTTTAGTGGGGTGATATTGGTAGTAGTGGGGTGGTTGTACCAGATAATCTTGGAGGTTTTTTCCAACCTTAGTGATTCTGTGATTCTATGATTATATGATCAAGGGATCAGCCCTGCTTGAATTCTGGTAATTTGTGACAGGACAATAAATCCTCATTTTGTTTCTGAACATACTGATGTCAGACTTCCTTTCTGCATCCTGACATGTTTTTCCATGACTCTGATGATGGCACACTGGAAATTCTCTGCCAAATGTCAGCAACAGAAAACCTAGAGTGTACCATGGAATCATAAAATCATAGAATCATTAAGGATGGATAAAACCTCCATGTTATCATAATCTCTTTCTAAAAAAAATATTTATGTCTGAAATTTTGGAATGTGAAAAAGAACTTGTGAAAGGAAAAAAAAAAAAAAAAAATTATACGAAGACTGGTGAGCCAAATAACTTGCAACATTTTTTTTTTTTTTTTATAAAAAATAATATATTTTTTTTTTTTTTTAAAAAGAGAGAGAGAAATTTAGCACTTTCTTTGTAATGCTTCATTAACCGAGTTGATCCAAACAGTAAGGTCTGGGCCTTTCTTAGTGTTTTTGCAAAGATTAAGGTGTGTTCAGTAAATAGTATTTAGTAGGACACACCTATAATAGGAGAGTTTTTTAGTGTCCTTCTAAAAGTAGAACACTATTTTGCAATGTCAATATTACAATGTATTCTCAAAGAAAACTTACAAATATGTTGAACGAAATAGCAAGAGCAGAAGAAACAAGAAACAAAGTAAAGAAAACAAGAGTAAGAATTAGATGACGTGGTGGTTTTACTGTGCTAGGCAGCTGAACTCCACAGTCACTCTCTCACTCCCCCTCCTCAGATTAGGAGGGGAAGAAGTAAAGGAAAGAACAATTCACGGGTTGAGATAAGGATAATTTATTTAAAGATATATATATATATATATATTATTAAGGAAATATTATTATTAATTAAACAATTCAACTAAAGGGAAAAAAGGGAAAGGGGAAGAGGGAGGGGGAAAGGGAATAACAAAAGAAGTAAAGGCTATGTGGAAGTGCAGAGGAAATAAATTACTCTCTACTTCCCACAAATGAGTGATGCTTGACCATGTCCTTGAAGCAGGGCCTCAACACGCGTAGCCGGTGTTCAGGAGGAGGATAGACATTTTCGCAATGAGAACCCAACCCTCTCATCTTCTTCCTTTTTCCACCTTTTATTGCTGAGTGTGACATCATATGGTATGGAATATCCCTTTGGTTGGGTTAGGTCAGCTGCCCTGGTGATATTTCTTTCTCACTTTTTTGCCCACCTCCTAGGAGGATTAGAGAGAGTCCTGATGCTGTGCCAGAACTTCTCAGCAGCAGACACAACACCAGTGTGATACCACTGCAGTTCTAGCTACAAGTGCAGAGCGCAGCACTGTATTGGCTGCTGCAGGGAAATTTAACATCCCAGCCAGACCCAATACAGATGATAATACCATGTCACAGGTTGACTAACACACAATTTAAGGACATTAAGCAAACAATTCTCAGACTCTTTCCCATTCCATTTAAAACAAACAAAAAGCAAACAAACAAAAACAAACAAGCAAAAATATTTTTTAAAAAATATATTAGTTTTCTATTTAGTAAGCAATTGTTAATTAACAAGGAAAAAGTGAAACATCATTCCTATTTTTTTTAAAAAAAGGTAGAAAGGAGGACCCAGGGAGCTACAGACTGGTGAGCCTCACCTCTGTGCCTGGCAAGATCATGGAAAATAATCCTTCTGAAAGCAATGTCATGGCACATGCAAGACAAAGAGGTGATCTGGGGCAGACAGAATGGCTTCTCCAAGGGCAAGCCATGCCTGACCTATCTGGTGGCCTTTTACAATGAAGTGACTGCATCAGTTGACAAGAGAAGACCAACCCATGTCATTTACCTCGATTTCTGTAGGGACATGGTTCCATGTGACATCCTGGTCTTCAGATTGGAGAGGTACAGACTTGATGGGTGGACCATTCAGTGAATAAGAAATTGGATTGAAGCCCACACCCAGAAAGTGGTGGTCAATGGCTCTATGTCCAGGTGGAGGCCAGTGATGATTCATGTCCTTAAGGGATCTGTTCTGGGACCAGTGCTGTTTAATATTTTTAGTAATGACACAGACTATGGGATTCATTGCACCCTCAGAAAGTTTGTATATTACACTAAGTGGTGCAGTTGATATAACAGAAGGACCAAATGGACCTGGACAAGCTGGAGAAGTGGGCCTACATAAACCTCATGAGGTTCAACAAGTCTAAACGCAGATTGCTGCACCTGGGTTGCAGTCGCAGACATGAGTCCAGACTGCGAGAGGAACTCCCTGAGAGCAAACCTGCTGAGAAGGACTTGGGAGTTCTGGTGGCCAAATATCTTGATATGAGCCAACAGAGTGTGCCTGCAGCACTGGAGGCCAGCCATATCCTGGGCTGAATCAACAGAGGAATGACCAACAAGTCAAAGGAGATGATTGTCACCCTCTTCTCTGCCCTTGTGAGGCCCCACTGCATCCAGGTCTGGGGCCCCCAACACAAGAATGATGTCAATTTGTTAGAAAGGATTCAGAGAGGGACCACAAAGATGATGAGAGGGCTGGAGCACCTCACCTATTGAAGACTGTGGCTCACTGTAAACTAAACCAGATAAGGTGATCACAAGAATGTTACTGCTATCAAGACTTGCTAGCTAGTCTTAATTAAAACTAGTTATCAAGAATAACATTGTAGAGACTGAAATCAGAATAATCAAAAATGAAAATAACAGCATTTTTTGCTAAGATAGTTAATATCTTAGTTAATATAGTTAATAATCTAAAACTATGTTTTACTTTTTTTTTTTTTTTTTTTTTTTTTTTTATTATTACTGGCCTCACACCCTTGTCCTTCTTTGTTTGCATACTTAGAAATCTCAGCAAAACTTTACTGTAGGCCTTCACCTCTCAAAATTTTAGCTTGACTTTTCAGTTTTGCTTCATAAGTTCACTCCTCTGCTCCCTTTTAATACTTTCTGTAGTAACATAGTCAGGTTTTGCACTGTTGCATCACAATGTAAGAATCATCATTTATGGTAGGAACAGAAAAAGGAAAGGTCTCAATCTGAAATATGTTGAAATAAGAAATCAGCAATATTATGAGGTATTTACACTCAGAAGAATTTATCTTAAATACAGCTTATAAGTCAACAGGAGTTCACGATAACAGAGTTAAGCACTGTGTACTAATAGGTTGTCTGTTCAACTTGTGGTTGAAGAAACCAACAGACATAATGCAGGAAGATAATCAGGGCTGTAAAATTTGAACAAAGGAACTAAATGATGTACCTGAATTCAGAAGAGAAGTTAAAGACAGAAATTAGTCTAAAATTTAAAATGTGTTACTCATGAGCATTAAAAACAGATCTTTCTACATACCTGAATCTGAATGAACTTGCTACTCTTATTTTGTATAAAGACCATTACAAGTTTTCACAAAGAATTGTTATTAATTTAAATTATCTGAGTGTGGGAAAACAAAAAAACTAACTAATTAACTAACTAACTAAACAGTGATTTGGGTCCACATAATTTCATGGTAGCTATATCTTCTGTAGTAATTTTAGGGTCTCCAGCTGATTGTGGTAATGAAGGATTTATTATTATTTATTTATTTATTTATTTATTTATTTATTTATTTATTTTCTGGCACCAGACATTATGTCCATTATTTGTCTTTGAGGGTTTTATTCTTAGGGTACATTATCTCCATCTTCTGATGTAATGTGTTTGGCTGTTTACTTGGATAATGCTCTTGCTGCTGACTTCTACAAATCTTCCAGTCTCCCATGTGGTTTTCTTTGGTTAATAATATCCCATAAGTACTTAGAGTGGCATTTTGATTTGTTACAAAAGGGAAGTTTAAACAGTGCTTGTCCTCCTTCCATACAACAGATCACCCTTGAACAATTCAAATGTTCCACTTTAACCTGTAATATAACATTTTTAATATGACAATTAAAAATAATTTGTTCAATTTAAACTCTCTTTTCATAAAGAACTTTGAGAATACAAATGTGAATGTGTCCTCACAAAGCTGAGAATTTTCAAATACACTGCAAATCCAAACATTAAATCTTAGCATCTACAATTTAAAATAAATAAATAAATAAATAAATAAATAAAAATACATAACAATAATAATAAATAAATAATAATAATAAAAAGACCTGTGGAGGTCATCTTATACAACACCCCCCGCTTAAACAAAAGCCACTTTCCCAGGACTGTGTCCAGATTACTTTTGAATATCTGCAAGGATAGTCTCCACAAGCTCTTTGGGCAACCTGTGTTAGCGCTTGGTCATTCTCTCAGACTACTTAATGACCTCAGCAAGTCCAGTTATTGACCACTGACAGCTGACTGCTACCTATTGACCTTAAATTTAAATAAAAATAAACATGTAAACGAACAACAACAACAACAAAAAGCTCTAATTCTTTGGATTTATTTAAAAATATAATCTGCAATATTTATTTATGCTTTCTTTTTAGTAATGTTATTGACCAATGTTGTAGTTTTATTTTTATTTTTTCTTTTCCTATTCTGACTTTACTACCTTTTCCTAGAAATATACCTAAAAGGAAGAATTGCAAAGCCCTTCTTTTACCATTGTGTTGTGTCTGTCTGGGATGGAGTCACCTTTCCCTGCAGCAGCCCACACAGTGCTGTGCTCTGCACTTGTAGCTGGAACAGCACTGGTATCGCTCCAGTGTTGTGTCTATTGCTGCATAGTGCTGGCACAACATCAGAACTCCCTCCAAGCCCCCAGGAACCATCAGGCTGGGGGTGGGCAAGTGAGGGGGAGGGGACATCACCAGGGCAGCTGACCTAAACCAACCAAAGGGATATTCCATAACACCTGATGTCACACTCAGCAATAAAAGGGGGGATCTCATGAGGGAGGGTCTCTCCTGAACAACCGGTACGCATTTTGAGGCCCTGCTTCCTGGGACGTGGCCGAACATCGCTCGTTGATGGGAAGTAGAGAATAACATTTTTTCCTTTCTCTCTGTGCTTCTGCGCGGCCTTGTTGTTTCTTTTGTTTCTTTTTCTCCCCATTCCCCTTCCCTTTAATTAAATAATTCTCATCTCAAACCTCGAACTCTCTGTGTTGTCTTTTCTCCCCCTTCCTCTTTGAGGAGGGGAGGAGTGAGAGAGTGATTGTGGTGGAGTTTGGCTGCCCACTCGAGTAAAACCATTACAACCATAGATTTCTATGTGCAATAGGGACATTTATGTTTTCAATAGAAGTATGCAAATTTTCAAAGCTCTTATTTTAGAAATTTACACCATCGTATTGATTTCACTCACATCCACTACTAGTTTTCCCACTGAAAATTAGCATTTCATATTTCATTATGCTTTTCCTCTGAAATAGTTCTGTCTTCAAGCAGCAATAATAGTATTAATTAAAAAAAAAAAAAAAAAAAAAACTATTTCCATTAATAGATGAGATCATTCTTGAGTCTATAGTTTGCATATAAATTAAAAGCATCCTAGTTCTCATGGTTTTCTTCTTGATTTCCACATTTTTTCCTGTTCTTTTGCCTGTAGATACAGATAGAGTGTAACCATCTCCACTAAGATCACCTTTGGACATTTCTTCTATAACATAAACTCAAAAAAGTTGGGAAACAACCTTGAAGTTTTATAATTCTCTGTTTATTTTACTTTAAAATGTCATTTTAGGAAAAATAAAAATAAAAATAAATTCTCTATTTGTTTTCTGCTTTATAGATAGGCTTATGGGAATTCACAAAGAACTTCCACCACGATTTTCTAAAATCCCTTGCTTTGTCTTTCATTTACTATGTGTACTTATTATTTTCCTCAAAGTCAATGAAGGGAAAGACATATTAAAGCAAGGAAAAATAGAAAAGAAGAATAAAGATACAATTTTATTGGATGTTGTTTCAGCTAATTTTGATGGTGAGTACACTTTATAATATGTAAAAACAAAACATGCTAAAGTGTAGTGGGTTTACTTGGCAGGGTTTTGGTAGCAGGGGGCCATAGGG
>NC_048926.1:33042721-33052356 GCF_011077185.1 Oxyura jamaicensis
GAAGGAAGGAAGGAAGGAAGGAAGGAAGGAAGGAAGGAAGGAAGGAAGGAAGGAAGGAAGGAAGGAAGGAAGGAAGGAAGGAAGGAAGGAAGGAAGGAAGGAAGGAAGGAAGGAAAAGAGGCTTCCTGTCAGTCATTTAAATAACGTTATTTCTCAAACCTGATTATGATTCCTTTCATGACACGTTGCTAATTATATCATTATACCATTCTAAATTTTGGTGTAACCTCCTTGATATGTTAAAAAGTATCTAAATCCCATTGTTTATAATTTCACATATCTTTACGGTCTGCTATTTTCCACTCATTTACATTTTCAGTTACTTGGAACAATATGGTCTCATTAAAAATGAAAATCTGAAAGTAGTGAAAACAAGCACCAATTCAATTTTATCAGATGTCAAGACAGAAATTATGTTTTCCATAAATGATTGGCTGACTTTTTTTTCCTTATGTCGCCTTTGTACTTATTTAATTGTGAGATCTCACGAAATTGCAAATGCCACCTTTAAATGCTTGAGTATTTGTTAGACTCTTTGTCCTTATGTAGCTACAGCTTCCAAATTATTTTCAAACATATGGATTTTTTCATATGTGTATATATATATATGTATATGAAAGAGTTTCTTTTGGGTTTTGTCATGATAATGCTCCTCTTTTCTTCTATGTCCTTTTCCATCCCCTGTTTTGTTTGTTATTAACACCATTTGAAGATGGCCTGTAATCTGCATATATATTTATTTGCTTTAGTTTAACTAGCAAATCATCAAAAATGCCATGCAGTATATAAGTCACAAATCTTTTGAAGAAAAGAGTAAAAGAAACTATTTAAATAAGAAGGCATATTATTTTGAGTACTGTGAAAAATGTTTGTCTAATCAAACTGTTGAGGAACTTGGTGTAATTCAAGGAGAAATGGACGTATGACTATGTTTCAGTATCCAGTACCAAAACTTTTACTCTGATAACAGCAGTACTTCTCATCTAAAAATTATTCTTTACCTGTCATTTGTGACATTTATGGTTCTCATAAAATTTCAGGTACAAAAAATAGCAAAGTCGTTGTAAAAAATCAGCCTTAAAATGTAATTTATGATACGTTGCCCAAAAAAAAACTGCAAAAAGTAACAGGAGAGATTGGGAGAATAATAACTGGAATGAGGCTTCTGACTTCCCAGACACCTTCAGAATTTACCGAGTAAATTATATCTCCCTATATACTCTCTTTTATTATTGCATTCCATGCTTAGACTCAGAGTAATTGTGTGTATAAATAAGGTAAGAAAGTTTCCTTTATAACTTAAAGAGGATTTTACCAGTGCAGATGTGTCTCTGAATGCAGTTATGTCTTCTTGTCTTCTCCTAATTAGGTATGTACAGACTGTCTACTCTAAATATTCCTAGAAATAGTTTGGTGCAGGCTTTTTTACACATTGATTTTTGTATATCATACTATATGCATTCAGGATAGCAAGATTGTGAGACTCTAGAATAGTACAGTGTTGTGAGGTGGAGTATTAGGTCTGCATTCAGTCTTTTAAAAGGAATTCCTCTGAGGAATTTCTAGTCTTTACATCTAAATTGTTTTCAAGAAGAGATCTTTTAAATCACGAAGAGAGTCCTCTTGATCTTATCAGTTTTTCAAGAAACAAAATATATCATTCAGTCTACAAATATAAATGGATTTAAAAAAATGACCCCGAAGATATGAAGAATTATCACTTTCTTGTCAGAAGATATGTAGAACTGTAGATTGTACCATCATTTGCTGTTTTGGTTTTCCATTGAATTGATTTTTATATTTCCTAGGAATTCCATCTCTCTAAGAATATTCAAATTGCTAGAGAATAGCTACTCTTGAAGTGGTGACATTCATGCACTGAAACTCAGACTTGTGAATCTTGGAGGAATTGTAGTTTGAAATAGATTTTCTTTTTCTGTATTCATACATTAAATTTAGAACCCTAAAATACTTTAAAAAATGCTAAAATATACCAAAGCTAAAACTGAGTTGGGAAAAATAAATAAATAAAATAAAATAAAATAAAATAAAAATAAAATAAAAAATAATAAAAGAGTTTATAGATATTTATAGAAAACACATTTTGGAAACTATTGAGGGGTTCAGCTAATACAATAACTTACTTTCAGTTGTTTTTTCTAGAGAGTGTATATTCCCACTGCATTCTTAATTCTAATTCTTCTTTATCAACTACTCATTTTCATGAAAACCGAGAAGTTCTGAGCAGGATTTAAAAATTATTTAAATCTTGTCCAGTTTACAAAGGTGAAGACCTAAGTTAGAACACTTGTTCCATTAAGACTCAGGATTATGCATCATGAAGAATCTAAAAATGAAGTAATGTGTGTGATGATTATTCTCCAGTTCCCTTTCATTATCCTCTGTGAATAACACACAAAATCTCTCACAGAGAACTGGGGAAGAGGAATTGGGAAACTGGGGACCCTCGCAATTAAAAGACCACATGTTGTTCCTCCCTAGACACTGATAAATGCTTTCACCAAGGTTATGATGGTCTGAATACTCAAACTTGAGTGATAATCTAAGCTACCCAGACTACCAGTCTGGTTATACTGTGAAAGCTGGATACACTGGGAAACACAAGAATAAAGGAACTTCTTTTTATGTGTTTCTATCCACTTTCCTGATTTTAGCAACTTTCTCCAACACTCAAAGGAGCAGTGCTCCAGCACAATATGTTAGTGTGCTTACTAGAAAAGAAGAGCAATTGCTGTGATAGCACTTAGCAACTGTGCAGCTTTTTTCTAGGTGTCCGTCAAACTTATGTAAGAATAAATATCAGTTATGACCATGGAAACAACTATACAAATAAAATGACAGCATGTTAGTACGCTGCAAGACTGCTATTGACTAAGACTACAGAATCTACTATATTTCTGGTAAGAATTGGATATTTCTAGAACCTGGGGCAGGCTTATGCCAAATGGACTGATCGTGCTGTTAGAAGGCAATACTATTTTTTCTTTTCATGCAACTTTTCTTTATGACAGCACATTCTCTATTATAGCTATTAGAGACTAGAACACTTTTTATGGGTTAACATAATCTGAATTTGGAGAGGCCCCTGGTGGAGCAGGCTGTCCCCCTGCAGCCAATTGGTCCCACAGCAGAGCAGATCTCCATGATGTGTAGTTTATGGAGGACCTCACGGTGGAGCAGATATATATCTCCTGAAGGAAACTGTGGCATGGGGAGAACCCTTACTGGAGGAGACTCTGGGCTGGACCACTGGGGGGCAGGTTACCTGGCAGGGGCTGCTGCTTGTAGGTGTCTTATGTTGGAGCAGTTTGCTCCTGACAGAACCTGTGGTATGGACCCATATTAGACCAATTCTTAAAGAGCTGCTGCCTGTGGGAAGCCCACATAGGATCAGTTTGGGAAGGCTGGCATCCCATGGGAGAGACCCCATGCTGGAGCAGGGGATGAGAGTGGCTAAGATGGAGCAGTGGCAAAGTGCTCTAGACTGACAGCAGTTGTCATTCTCCACACCCCTGTGCTGCTTGAGAGGAGGAGGAGGAAGATAGTGGATTGCGGCAAGTTATTTTAGTTTGTCTTCTTTGTTTCTCACTACTCTAGCTTGTAATAGGTAATAAATTTCTTTAATCTCCATACACTGATTCTGTTTTGTCCATCAAAACAATTATTGAGCGATCTCCTTGTCCTTATCTCAACCCTTGAGTCCTCCCTATTCATTATATTTTCTCCCCCTTTCTCTTTCTTAGGAGAGGGAGTGACAGAGCAGTTGTGGTGGAGCTCAGCTGCTGAACTGAATAAAACAACCACAAAAACAGATATGAAAACCATGATATAAGGGAGATCTTTTAAAACTGCACGCAACAGCTAGTCTCATCCTCAAATACTGCAGTAGTCCAGAACATGCAGAATGGTTCTGAATGTCAGAAGGCAGAAAATAGAAAAGCATATTCCATATGTCCCGTGAAATATATTGTCATTATAATTTTAAAATGGTCAGTAACTCTTACGAGCACAAGTTATTGATGCAAATAAACTTACTTTCATATATCTTTACCTCTCTCTCTAAATCCAATTTTCTCTTTTGTTCCAGTAGCAACCACGATAAAATATTTTTTTTTTCTTTTAAAATGCAATTATTTAATATTTGAAAAAAATATATATATAAATAGTGAATTAAATATATGATAAAATAGAAGACACTTATCTTTATGCATGCATACATGGAGAGCTGAGATGCCTAACAAGGAAGGTTGAAATTTTAATTATATTGTACTATTTGGACAGGTGAGTTTTTGCTCTGCTGTCAGAAAATGCTTGCACAGGGACAGTATGACATTCTTTTATAAATGGAAGACTCTTGAACTCTGGACTATGGGCTGCAACATAAAGTCTATTCTAAAAAGAGCAACTGTTCTGATCCCAGTAAATATAGCTTTCAAAAAGGCTTGAAAGCCCTGATGACTTAGGAGATTACTAATAGACTGTAGAGTCTTTTCGCTTCTAAGTCATTAGTTCAAGTGCAGCCATGGCTGGCAGGGTTTGAATCACTACTCTTTGATGGCAGATCGAAAATGTTCATGAAGAAATTTTTGTAGTTTTTGTTCGTTTTCTGTTTCACGGAACACCTGTGCAACAAAATCTTCATTATTAAAAATCATCCAACAGGAGCTTAGTAAAATAAATGGATGCTCTGTTTCAAATCCTGGCTGTTGGTTGGAAAAAAAAAAAAAAAAAAAAAAAAAAAAAAAAATGTAAAACTTTCACACTTTATTATGAGATTTTCAACCTGAGTCTCTGTGTCAAAGGCAACATCATCTGGGTGCATAGCAGACAAATGTAGCAGATCTTTCTACTCTAGTTTCCTGACTCTAAAATGTGGGTAATGTTTCCTTTGCCTCCATTATTGACTTTCCCATCAGTTTACAGCCTGAACTCATCATGACAAAGAGTGTTTTTCCTGATGTTATAGATGTATCAGAGAAGGTAGTGTTTAGTATCTATGTTTAGTATATATAATATTTGGAATCTTAATTATTGTAGCTGCATTCTTCTGTAATGCAAATAATACTTAAATAAGAATATGAGCTAAATTTTAAATCCACGTTTGTACATCTCTTTCATAGTGAATCTACAAAAGTTCCTGGACTAAATAGGCAACATAAGATGTCTGACTAGCTGCTTACTTTGTGTATACAAATTCATGTCTTAACTCTTAAATATGCAGAGAGAAAGAGATTTTTTTTTCCAACTTCCTTGTTTTACTTAACACTGTTGTGTCAGTGCATATTTTATTTAGCACATACCCCTATGTGCCTGTCACTAATATTTAGCTAGCACAGCCTAAGTGTCAATTTGTCAAATTTGTACCTGTCTGGAGAACCTGCAGGTGTTATCTCTGGTGTCTGTTTTTTGAATAAATATGAGAAATTAAGTATGGTGCATTTCATAATTTTCCTGAGTAAAAATATGTATTTAAGTATATATACTTATGTGTATATATATACACATATGTATGTATATAAAAATTATTATTTTTGCAGTTATCTGTATAAAAAAAAAAAAAAAAAAAAATCCTTGTAAAAGGTATTGCTCAATATTCTGACAATGAATATAAGATTTATGTAAAAGTCTTACGAATTCTTTTATGAGAAGTAGCAGCTACACGAGTAAGACTTTTCTAGGCTTTAGGGTGTTTTTGTCTTTGTTGTTGTTGATTTTTATTATTTTCATTTGTATTTTTTTCCTTGGCTTCATTTTTCTTTGCTTTTCCTTTGCCACTTTGCTTTCCTCTGGTTTTCCTCATTTTCCTTTTCTCTGTTTTCCTTTTCTTTGTTTTCCTTTAAAAAAATAAAAAAAAAAAATAAAAAAATCTTTTCTGTGGAGTGACGTATGCCTTACCTTACCTCCCTCTTTTCTCTCCTTCTCAAATGTATTTCATTTTAATTTGTGGGGGAAAACACTGTTCCTAACCTTCAGAAAACGTACTGTTTTATTTCTGTGCCACAAAGGACTGAAGCACAGTCTGATGAAGGCAGAGGGAAACATTTTCAAGAAGTTCTGGCTTTAAAATGTTATTTATAAATGGGTTTGGGTACTGACTGATTGAATTTTACTACACTGAAGGAGCTGTGAAGTAAAGTCATTGAATATTCTATGTGTGGTTGCTAAAGCTTTTTATTTCTTCTTCATAATGACATCACACACAAAGAGATAAATCAAACTATTTCTTATTTTGTCACATATAGCAAAATGAAATACAGCTCTTTTTTTTTTTTTTTTTTTTTTTTTTCAGGGTTTCCATTTCAGCCACATACTCCTCAGATTATTGAAAGAGAAAGGAGACAGGGTTTGGTACAAACCAGTTGAATAAGACACATAAACAGAAAAAGCTGCTGTGATACATTGGCAGTATTCTAAATAAATTAAAATAAAAATAAGATAATAATAATAAAGACCAATTAAAAAATCAGTTTGTTTCATTTAAGCAGGACAATAAATGCTTGAACTTGGTGATGCTTTTGGTGTTTGTGGTTTGGACATCATACTTTCTAGACTTCTTCAGAACAAGGAACATTTTGTATTTAAAAAATCCATATATTCATAACATTCTCTAGCACAAGTGTGTAAGTCTAGCCAGAAGGGTATTGCAAGTTGTACTTGCCAAATAAAAATAGCAAACAAACAAACAAGCAAACAAACAAAAAAGACCAAAATCATGAAGGCTGAAGGTTATTGGACTGGAGACAAAAGCTGGTGAGATCTAAAAATGCACTTCAGAATAACTAGATGGAAGAAACTACTACCAAAGTTTTGTATTGTGACAACATATGATTTAGGAAATAGATGTCAGAGAGAGAGATACAATAGTTTCTCAGAAATTTATTTGTTATTTTTCAGATAATTTATACCTGCACTTCAAGTTCACTGACTCTTTGCAGTTTATCAGGGCAAAAATAATGACCCATAGCTCCTGTACAGTTCTTGGTTAATGAACTTAACAATAAATAAATAAATAAATAAATAAATAAATAAATAAAAACTGAATGATTCCACATGAGTATATTCAGATTGACTAAATCTATTATTTATTTACTATTTTGTATTAAGTTAAATATTGAACTAGATGATCTTAGAGGTATTTTTCCAACATGAATGATTGTATGATTTTATGATCTTATGGTTCTACTTCACCCTCATTCACACAGGCCAGTGACATCCAGCTAGTACATTTACTAAGGCTAATAGGTAGGCTAAATGTCAGAAGGCCTAGAAGACAGCAATAGGAAAAAGAAATCTAGAAAACCACTAAAATTAAACCAAGCACAGATTTAACCATGTAAGTGAACATCATATACAGTAAGGTGAATTTACTGCTGCTTCAAACAGAATTGAAAATATTCTTTTTACTATTTCCAGCAAGGAACTGTGTTGCATGGAAATAGTATGTTTACTAGGAATTAATTTAGATTAACATGAGTTAATCTCTGCTAGTATATGGGTCCATAGGTATAGATCTATTCATAAGTTTTTGAATATGAATTTTGAAATGTTTTTCTTCATTGTCATTTTATTATAATAAAAGGTTAATAGTTTTGGAAATATACTATGTGGACCCAGCTGTTGTATTGAATATTCACTGTTTATTCTGTTAGTTCTGTAGTAGTATCTGGATAGAATATTACTTTATAACCTGAAAAAGGAGCCCATTATCTTGATAGTAGCTTTGCAGGAGTATGATCAATGGTAAAGCTTTAAATTACTGTATTTACCTCAGGACTTTAGGGCTCCTCCAGGCAACTGTGCATAAGCAGTGCAGAATAAAAGTCTGGTGACATCAACAGAACACCATGTGCACCTAGGGAAAAAAAAAAAAAAAAAAAAAAAAAAAAGTTCTCTGCTGTCCCATTTCTGTCAAGCATTGCATAACTAATGGTAAGACACTCATTTCATCTATTTTATTTCCTGAGTGACTGATTTAAATTCCCCAGCTTTTGCAGGGGTATAAATCACATTTCATCAGTCCAGCTAGGTATGTTGTATAATTTAAGCTTTATATTTTTGAGGATGTATTTACCAAGTGAGCTAAATAGACTAATTCTCAGTGTTTAGTGCTGTAATGTTGCAACAGGCACACCCTTTGCACCTTTTTTTTTTTTTTTTCCTTTTTTTTTTTTTTTTCTTTCACAAGTACACATTCTGCAAGTGATTTGGATAGAATCATACAGGGTATATTAGCAGAGACTGAGACTCATTCTGTTCTCCTGTGTATTGATTTTGCTCTGAGTACAATGACAGTTACTCATGATTTACATCTCCATAATGGGAGAAGCACTTGACCTTGTGATCCTGTAGTATTACTAGCGTGTCACGGAAAATATGTTAATAGAAAACTACTTCAGTTACAAATATTTTGTAAAATTATATACACAAGATATATGCACAACCCTTCTCCCTTGTATTCCTAGTAATTTATCTATAGTAATACTACTTTTATACAGCCCAATAGCAAATCCTTTATTCCCATTAGTAGGCACTCAGTCATGCATCCAGGAGCACTTCTGTGATTAACAACTAACCAGTGGAATAGAGAAGTCAATATTCTCAGGCTTTCCTCAAGACACACATAAGACACACAATTTCTCTAATGAAGATGGTACTAGCAAGATGTTTTTTGGATGCGTTGCAGCACTTTGAAATAACCTACATACAAATAAAAAATAAAATAAAAATAAATAAAATAAATATAAATATAAAAATAAAGAAAGAAAGAACATCATTAAGTTTGTTTTCATCTGAAGCACTTGGATTTAAATATGACAGAGGGAAATGATACATAAAAGGGATGGTGATGCCATAACTACAGGTGACGGAAATGTTGTACAGGAGAAGGATGAGAAGGGTCATCTTTTCTGCTGAACTAAATGAAGTCTGTGATTGTAGACTTTGAACATATGTGCATTCTGATTTTCATGTAATCATATAAAAAAATGCTATATGTAGGTGAAGAAATAATAATTTGCTGTGACATTGCCTGCTTATTATGTAAGTGGCAATCCTGTCTTTCTTTCTGTTCACAGTGTTATGAGTTGTTCACTGTTTCATCACACTGCTGTATTTGAAAGGCATATTCTCTACTGTCAACATAAATCCTGTTTCTGTTTAAAAAGAATGGGGGGAGGGGGAACTAAGGGAGGGCAAAGGAAGGAGGGGGAAGAGAGAAGCAAAGAAAACAGTATGTACATTTTCTGTCTTTGACTTCTCTGCTTGTGTTTCTAGGCTTTGTAGGGCAGCAACTGCATCTCCTTTATACTTGTACATTCCTAGCACAATTCAGTTTTCATCTTTGTTGAAGATTGTAAGCAGCACTATAGCACAAATTAAAAATAAAATACTATCTCATTATCTGAAAATGATTATTTTTATTATTTTCAAATTAGCTGTATTCTTTAACTTTGTTGTAATTTCTTCTAATGGTGAGCAGTAAAGGGCATCCTATTAATTTTGTTTAGCAAAATGAAATAAAGAAGAGGCAGATAGAGAAAACATTTTTGTCTTCACTTTTAAGATCTTTCTTTTTTTTTTTAATAAAACATTTTTATTTTTTTTTACTGTCCACA
>NC_048926.1:33052456-33065294 GCF_011077185.1 Oxyura jamaicensis
GAAGTAATCTCAGTAACTCCTCTAATCTAGTTTTTGCTTTTTTTTTTTTTTTTTTTTTTTTTTTTGTATTGTGTACTTAATCTTAAGGAAGATAAATGTTTTAATACATGGACAATGATATGTACTTCCTATTCTTCCTATTAAGACTGTCACTTTAAAGATAAAAAGATACTGTATTTTAGACAACCTTCTTCATCATGTCAATATGTCAGGTACTTAAAACAGGAAGAACTGCTTAGTCAGTCCTCGGGACTTGCACTTTCAGTATCCTGGTGCTAAAGATCCCTATCAAGATGCTCATGTGGATTAAAGAAACTTAGAATTTAAGTTAACATATGAACCACTTCAAATCATACTTCCTCATTTTAGCATGAGGACAAGTGTGTAGACATTTTAATGAGGCACAACAAAACCTTCCAGAAGACATTGTGAACTTGCTGCCTCTGGTGACCAAAGCTGGAGTGTTTTGTCTTATTTTTAATTCTCTCTGAAGATAAAAATAAAATAAAATAAAATAAAATAAAATAAAATAAAATAAATAATAATAATAATAATAATAAAATAAAATAAAATAAAATAAAATAAAATAAAATAAAAATTCTGAGAACCTATTAATCTAATAAAGTAAGTTAACAAAATATTCATCTAATTTCAAGGTAATTCTTGTTCTCATGACTAAGAGGAAGTATCCCAAGAAAGTGTGACTGAGAAGAAAGACATTAATTGTGTTATTTGGGATGTTTGACTTTCTACACAACATTGACATATTTTTATATTATTTTATTTATTTATTTATTTGTTTATTTATTTATTTTTAAGCAAGACTAATTATACTGGTCTCTTTGGAATGCATAATGGTTGTTTCTAAACAATTTTATGTAAAGCTAAGATTAAGAGCTTGAGAAATAGATAAACAGCCTTGTAAACACAGGGAAAGCCCTATTTCTAAGTGACAATGTTATTGATACTTCTCATGTAGATCACTAATATAGAAACATTGTCAACTCATAAAATGAGGTAAAAATGCTTAATTTTAGAAAACTTTCAGGGTAATGTGAAGTTTCAGGTGAGGGTAGGACCATGAATATGCAAACTTTTGCAGTATGTTTACTTGTATTTTTTTCCTGAAAGTTAGCTGTCCAAAAACAGAGAAAAACCTTTTCAGACTTGCAAGATTTAAGATGTATGAACAAATTCAATAACAGGGTAACCTTTTGAATGGAGGAGGTGATAAAAATCTGTCCTTGCTCAATCTGTCTAGGGCTGGTCTTTCCCTCCAGTCTTGCTTTTCAGTCCAACAGCTAGCAACTTCATGGGTTATAGCAAGATCTCAAAAGGAAAACCTTCCTGTAGTGTCTATCCATGGCTGAAGTTCCTTCCCACTTTCCTTTCCTTCCCCTCTGGCTGTCTTAGTCTTGTATCTGAAAAGATGTAGAGTCTTTTCTTCCTACCAGAAATTTCCACCTGACTCAGTGAGCAGCAGCTAATGCTAGGGCAAAACACATGGCATATTCTGCAGATGGTAAAATGCAAACAAATGTCATCTGCAGTTTCTGTCACAGAATTTACAAGAATTCACTCAGTACCAGCCTCAGTACCAATGCTGTCACCTAGGCAGGACCCCAGTTTCTATATCAACTCAGTAAATACAGTCATTACTGGAGGAAAGCTTAATGACAATACAACCTTTTTATTATTTTATTTTTATTTTTATTTGTGTGTGTGTGTGGTCTGAGTCTTTGTTGTCTGGTGGAAGATAAAAGATGCAGGAAGGCCTGTGAAGGTTTCTGCTTGTTTGAACTAATGTATGTTTCTTGTAAGTTTCAGAGGAACATAAAAACCACCAACAGGAGTTGAAAAATCACTTATGTTATTGGTGGGGAATTGCAGTCAGTATGTGAGGAAATGCATGAAGTCCAATCATCCTCGGGGAATCTCAGTAGTGCAGTACACTACTCTATGCACGAAGTGAAGTGCATATTCTCTACCAGAGTTTCTGCAGCCCAGAAGACTGTTCAGAAGACCTGAACTAGTCAATCCCCTCTGCAGAGATTCCTGAAGGATGCAGAAATAAATAAATGACTGTTAAATATATATATATATATCTTTAAAAAAAAAAAAAATAATAATTGCTCCAATAGCATGCAGCAACAAAGGAGCTGCAGTAGAAATTTCAGTTGGTAATTGTCATGCCGAGTAAGCAAAACCATAGCCCTCTTTAGGAGGTTACTTTAGGTTCTGCCCACTCAGAAACTTCAGCAGCAATGCTTAGGTGCAATACTTCTAGGTGTGGTGAGAAAGCACAAACACATTTTCCACGCTGTTCAGCTCATACCATCTGTCTCACTTGAAAAGGTATCTTCTGACAAAGAAGATGACTTTCATACCAGGGGATGTGTAGAGAATATCATTACCCCAGATCCTATTTAAAATGAGATTGGGTCTGTCTGAACCCACACCCTCAGCCTCTTTACAGAACCAGGTGGAAATATACAGTTCTCTGCTTACCTCACCCCCACTACCCCTCCCTCAATCCTTCCCTCTTCCTACACTGTGTCCTGCACAGATTTTATCTCTAAAATGGGACAGGGAAAACAAATAATAAAAGAAAGGAAAGAAATTCTTCTATACAAAAGCAGAGAAACTGTGACCCAAGAACACACACTTTTACAGAGAATATCGTATTTCCTGCTCATTTTCCTTCTCCTCCATTTCACCTCTGTGGTGCATTGTGTTCAAACACATCTATTCTGAAGCTAAAATAACCATTAAAGATGTTTCATTCTGTGCTAGACTGTGAATGCTTCACAAAGCATTTTTCAAAAATGAACTTATTTTATCCTGTTGAGATACAGCAGTAAGGATGAACAGTTGTAAGAATGAAGTCAGTGAAAAAAAACTAAGATTTAACAAAAGAATCTAATTTCTAATCTTAGATTCTGGTAGTTACACATTAGCTCTTATTCTTTCTCTGAACAATACCAAAACCACACGTCCTCTTATTATGAAATGAAATAAAAATGTCGTATTTAACAAGTATAAAACCATCAGGGGAACAGAATGCTTTCTCTTTTTTCACAGAATTGTGAATTTTCTGAATGATGCATAAAGACTTCTCATTAAAGAAATGAAGGAAGAAATGGGAAATAAAAATGTTCAGTATCAGCAACAAGCTAAAAAAAAAAAATGATGAGAGGCATATATGCACACACACATACACACACATATCTTTAGCAAACATGAACAGTCTCTAAAGGTATAATTAGTGGAGAAGGAGACAGGAAATTTTACACTAGCCAAGAAATAGGTCAACTCATCTGAAGTTCCCTACTGTACTTACAGCCGGCTGAGGCTGTATATATATTAGATGTATAGGGAGTAGTGATTTATTGGTATTTCTTTCTCTAGCACTTATTGTATGACAATGCAGGAAAAGAAACTGTATAACTATCCCTAAGTCAGTTTTCTTTCTCTCTCTTTTTTTTTATTTTTCTTATTTTTTATTTTTTTTCTACCTCTCCCTCTCCCTTTCTCCCCCATCCTGCTCTCTCCCCCTGCCTCTGCCTTTCCCTCTCCCTCTCCCTCTCCCTCTCCCTCTCCCTCTCCCTCTCCCTTTCCCTCTCCCTTTCCCTCCCTCCCCACTCCAGGTATGAGGTAGGATAGACATTTGTATGATATTCCATTTGGGAAATTAATACAATCATAAAATAACTAATTCTAAATGAAGAGTATGAGGAAGCACTGCTAATTAGCTTCAAATGCAGTGAAAACATGACTGTCAAGAAGAAAACCATACTGAAAAATAGACTTTACCTCATGTTTTGTGTCAGGTAAAAAAAAAAATGAATTAAAGATGATCTCAAGTATAACATTTTTACTCAAAAATTACTTCCATGGTTGGAAAAGATTACAAAATAATAAAGATTAGTGAAGTTCAGTTAGCAAATTAAATTTAATTTTACCAGCACCTTCATGTAAGTGCTTTTCAATCTTTTTTTTTTTTTTTTTTTTTTTTTCACAATACTTTCTGTCATACAGGAGATACGACCTACATTTCTTCATGTATGTATTTATTTTTTATCTATGTACAAATGCTTGTGTTTTATTTACAGTATGACTGGATTTCTCTAAGAATTGACTGGTCCTCATTCCTATTAGACATTTTACCTATTTCAAAATTAACTGATAATATACATAAATTGAAGATCTTTTACTATGGCTTTGGCAAAAATATTAAATAGAATTAGGTCAGGAATAGAGATCATACTGAATCTGATCAATGATGATCTATTTTCAGCTAGCTTTTCAGATTCATAAAATAAAACCTTTTAAAAATATCTTTATCTAAATCTTGATTTTCTCTACTACAAACTTTCTGAAGAACAAGTTTTGATGAAATAACATAAATGTTTTTTCAAGAGTCTGAGCATATTTCCACAGAATCACAGAATGGTTTTTGTTGGAAAACAAGCCTTTTCTTTTAATCTCTTTGTCTTACAATTCCAGCATTTGTCATCAGGAGTCATAACTAAATCTAGCTTTGCAGCAATTCCAGAAGAAACAAACAAATAAACAACTTTTCTCCTCTGATTCGTTTCACAGAATCATAGAATAACTTGGGTTGGAAGGGACCTTAAAGATCATCTAAGTCCAACCTCCCTGGCATGAGCAGGGACAACTTCTAATAGAATGGTTTGCTCAAAGCCCCATGAAACCATGAAACCTGGCTTTCAACATCTCCAAGGACAGAGCATCCACAGCTTCTCTAGGTAACTTGTTTCAGAGCCTTACCACCCTCTGAGTAAAGAATTTCTTCTGAATATCTATTTTTTTTTTTTTTTTTTTTAACATAAAGCCATTACCCCTTGTCCTATCACACTCCCCAATAAAATGTCCCTCTCAAGCTTTCTTGTAGGCCCCATTGAGGTACTGCAAGGCAGCTATAAGGTGTCCCAGAGCCTCCTCTTCTCCAGGCTGAACAACCCCAGTTCTCGTACCCTGTCTTCATAGGAGAAGTGCTCCAGCCCTCTGATCATCCTTGTGGTCCCCCTCTGGACTTGTTTTAATATATGCATGTTCTTGTGCTGGGTGCCCTGGAGCAGAATACAGTACTCCAGGTGGGGTCTCACAAAAGCAGAATAGAGTGAGAGAATCACCTCCCTTAAAATGTTTGTTATGCTTTATTTGATGCAGCCCAGGATATGGTTGGTTTCCTGGGATGCAAGCATACATTGCTGACTCTATTGTAGGTTTACTGGACCTACTACTTGGCCTTGTTTAACCTCATGAAGTTTGCAAAGGCACACCTCTCAAGCCTGTCCAGACTTGAGACATGGACATCTTCTCTTCCCTCCAGTGTGTTGACTGAACCATAGATAACTAAAAATATAAGTCAGAGTGATTATCTCATCAAATGTTAAAAAAAATCATCTGAAGAGAGCTAGTATCCATAAAATATCTTATCTGAAATTAAGTCTACTTAAATAGCTGAACTGTCTTTGCATGCTTGAACATGTCTACAATGGTAAAGCAAGTATTTTCCATTTAGTGATACATTGTAATTCAGTGTTAAGCACCCAATTTTTTTAGACAGACCACCAATTTCATGAGCATGGATCAAGAGAGAAAACCAATAGGTGTCATCCTCATTTTAATATGTTGAATGGATTCTTGAGATACAATGAAGATTTAGGTCACTGGTCTCATGCCCTGGAGCTTTCCTTAAGGGTATGGACCTGCTTGAACGAAATAAACAAAACTCCAATAAGCATTCTCAGTAGTTTCTGTCCTGACTTTCCCCATCTCGATGTCAGGTACAGAAGTTTGTTAGGCAATGGAGATGGTGCCACTCACTCTGGTTGACTCACCTTTTTTTTGCATTGGCTCAAGACAAAATTCAGCATCTGCTTCAGAAGGACAAAATAGCTATCTCCTTTCCCCTCTCCCTTCTCTACCCTTAATAAATTATATATTTATAGGTTGACCAAACCAAACTGGGGCCTTTGTAGATTGCCATTTGCTATACCATTATTTATTTATCATACCCATCATATGCAGGTTCCATCTTGAACTAGCTTTTCAGTTTTGTTGTTGTTGTTGTTGTTGTTGTTGTTGTTTTTTTGTGTGTGTCAAAATAAGACTAAGAAATAAATAAAAATAATCTTTCTGATCTCATCTACTATAACTGTTTTGTGCCATTTCACTCAGCTTCCCACACAGAGCTCTGCACTGCCCTAAATGTGCTAAGTCATTCTTGTGTTAGTTTCTTCTCTTCTCACAGCTAAATGTCCCCTATAACTGATGACTTTCTTATTCTATTTTCTCTTCAGTGTTCTTAGTCAGGCATTGAACTGATTATGAACTTCTGTTTTTTTTAAATTAAAAATCAATTTTATTTTTTTTTCCTTCAGATTTTTCAGTATTTCCCCTTACACGGATTTTTCCACCCAGTTCCACTTTCACAAGTAGTATTATTTTCCTCATCTTGTAATGACTGAAGTTAACATTGTAACATAATCACCACATATGTATCGAAAGACACTTTTTATTTTTATCATTCGCCATCAATTTCAAAAATAATATATTTAATTCCTTGAAAGTCATTATTTGGGTTACAACTATCACAGAATCACAGAATCACAGAATTTCTAGGTTGGAAGAGACCTCAAGATCATCAAGTCCAACCTCTGACCTAACACTAACAGTCCCCACTAAACCATATCCCTAAGCCCTACATCTAAATGTCTTTTAAAGACCTCCAGGGATGGTGACTCAACCACTTCCCTGGGCAGCCTATTCCAGTGACTAACAACCCTTTCCATAAAGAAGTTCTTCCTAACATCCAACCTAAACCTCCCCTGGCACAACTTTAGCCCATTCCCCCTCATCCTGTCACCAGGCAAGTGGGAGAACAGACCAACTGCCACCTCGCTACAGCCTCCTTTCAGGTACCTGTAGAGAGCGATAAGGTCACCCCTGAGCCTCCTTTTCTCCAGGCTGAACAAGCCCAGCTCCCTCAGCCGCTCCTCATAAGACTTGTTCTCCAGACCCTTCACCAGCTTCGTAGCCCTTCTCTGGACTCGCTCAAGCACCTCCATGTCCTTCTTGTAGCAAGGGGCCCAAAACTGAACACAGTACTCGAGGTGTGGCCTCACCAGAGCCGAGTACAGGGGGACAATCACTTCCCTGGCCCTGCTGGCCACGCTGTTTCTTATGCAAGCCAGGATGCTGTTGGCCTTCTTGGCCGCCTGAGCACACTGCTGGCTCATATTCAGCCGACTATCAACCATCACTCCCAGGTCCTTCTCTGCCTGGCAGCTCTCCAACTACTCATCTCCCAGCCTGTAGCTCTGCTTGGGGTTATTGCGCCCCAGGTGCAGGACCCGGCACTTGGCCTTGTTGAACTTCATGCAGTTGACCTCGGCCCATCGGTCCAGCCTCTCAAGATCCTCCTGCAGAGCCTTCCTACCCTCGAGCAGATCGACACACGCACCTAACTTGGTGTCATATGCAAACTTACTGAGGGTGCACTCAATGCCCTCATCCAGATCATCAATGAAGATATTGAAGAGGACCGGCCCCAGCACCGAGCCCTGGGGAACGCCACTAGTGACCGGCCTCCAACTGGATTTGACTCCATTTACCACGACTCTTTGGGCCCGGCCATCCAGCCAGTTTCTAACCCAACGAAGCGTGCGCCAGTCCAAGCCAAGAGCAGCCAGTTTCTTGAGGAGAATGCTGTGGGAAACGGTGTCAAAAGCCTTGCTGAAGTCAAGGTAGACCACATCCACAGCCTTTCCCTCATCCACCCAGCGCGTCACTTTGTCATAGAAGCAGATCAGATTCGTCAAGCAGGACCTGCCCTTCGTAAACCCATGCTGACTGGGCCTGATTGCCTGCTTGCCCTGCAAGTGCTGCGTGATGACACCCAAGATAATCTGCTCCATGAGCTTCCCTGGCACTGAGGTCCAACTGACAGGCCTGTAGTTTCCCAGGTCTACCCTCCGGCCCTTCTTGTAGATGGGTGTCACATTTGCTAGCCGCCAGTCAAGTGGGACCTCCCCCGATAGCCAGGACTGTTGATAAATGAAGGTAAGCGGCTTGGCCAGCTCCTCTGCCAGTTCTCTCAGTACCCTTGGGTGGATCCCATCCGGCCCCATCGACTTGTGCACATCCAAGTGCCGTAGCAGGTCACCAACCATTTCTTCATGGATAGTGAGGGCCACATCTCTCTCCCCATCCCCTTCCACCAGTTCAGGGTACTGGGTATCCAGAGAACAACTGGTATTGCCGCTAAAGACTGAGGCAAAGAAGGCATTAAGCACCTCCACCTTTTCCTCATCTCTTGTAACTAAGTTTCCCCCTGCATCCAGTAAAGGATGGAGATTCTCCTTAGTCCTCCTTTTTGTGTTGATGTATTTATAAAAACATTTTTTGTTATCTTTAATGGCAGTAGCCAGATTGAGCTCCAGATGAGCTTTGGCTTTTCTAATTTTGTCCCTGCACAGCCTCGCTACATCCTTATAGTCCTCCCTAGTGGCCTGCCCACTTTTCCAAAGATTATAAACCCTCTTTTTTTCTTCTAAGCTCAAGCTACAATTCTCTGTTCAGCCAGGCTGGTCTTCTTCCCCGCCAGCTCGTCTTTGGGCACGTGGGGACAGACCGTTCCTGCGCCATTAAGATTTCCCTCTTGAAGAGTGCCCAGCCTTCCTGGACTCCTCTGCCCTTCAGAACCACCTCCCAAGGGACTCTACCAACCAGTGTCCTCAGCAGCCCAAAGTCAGCCCTCCGAAAGTCCAACACAGTGGTTTTACTAGTCCCCTTCCTGGCCTTGCCAAGAATAGAGAACTCCACCATTTCATGGTCGCTCTGCCCAAGACAGCTCCCGACAATCACATCCTGCACCAGTCCTTCTCTGTGAAGAGAAGGTCTAGCGGGGCGCCACCCCTGGTAGGCTCACTAACCAGCTGTGTCAGGAAGCTATCTTCCACGCTCTTCAGAAACCTCCTAGACTGCTTTCTCTGGGCTGTGTTGTGCTTCCAGGATATGTCAGGGAAGTTGAAGTCCCCCACAAGAACCAGCGCTGACGATTTTGCAACTTCTGTCAGCTGCCTGTAAAACTCCTCATCCGTCTCCTCGTCCTGGTTCGGCGGTCTGTAACAGACCCCCACCAGGACGCTAGCCTTGTTGTCCCCGCCGATCCTAACCCAAAGGGACTCAACCTTCTCATGCCCAGCCTCGAGTTCTACAACATCGAAACACTCTCTAATATAGAAAGCCACTCCACCACCCCTTCTGTGCTGCCTGTCCCTTCTGAACAGCCTATAGCCAGTCTTTGCAGCACTCCAGTCATGAGAGTGGTCCCACCACGTCTCCGTGATGGCAACCAAGTCGTAGCCTGCCAGCTGCACGATGGCTTCCAGCTCCTCCTGTTTGTTACCCATGCTGTGTGCATTGGTGTAGATGCACTTCAGCTGGGCCATTGCCTTATCCCCCGGCCTTGCTATTGTTCCCCCTGGCACAGCTCCAACAATCCTTGCTTCAGCCCCATCCCCCTTCTTACCTAGTTTAAAGCCCTCTCAATGAGCCCTGCCAGCTCCTGGCCCAGGATCTGTTTTCCCCTAAAAGATAGGGACCCGTCTGCGGCCATCAGGCCGGGTGTCGAGTAAAGTGTCCCATGGTCAAAAAAAAAAACAAGATTTCTGTGTTGGCACCAGCCCCTGAGCCACGTGTTTAACAGGTGGGTTTTTTGTGTCCTCTCTGTACCCCTCCCTGCCACTGTAGGGATGGACGTAAACACCACCTGCACTCCCGCTCCATCCACTGACCGTCCCAGCCCCCTAAAGTCTCGTTTAATAGCCCTCAGGCTTCTCTCTTCAATGTCATCACTACCTGCCTGGACTATCAAAAGAGGATAATAGTCAGAGGGGCGAGCCAGGTTGGGAAGCTTCCTGGCAACGTCCCTGACCCTGGCCCCAGGGAGGCAGCAGACTTCCCTACGGGTAGGGTCAGGCCGACAAATAGGGCCCTCTGTTCCCCTGAGGAAAGAGTCTCCCACAACAATCACCCTTCTGTCTTTCTTGGTGGAGGCAGTCCTGAGGCATGGAGTTGACCTCCTCGCCCTAGTCATCCTCCTGGGTACACTTGCTACCTCTTCCTCACCCACCGGTCTCTCAATCTCCAGGGCCTCAAACCTGTTGTGTAAGGGCACCTGGGAAGGTGGGGCCAAAAGGGGAGGGCATCGCCTGCGATGTCGAGCCGGGACCTTTTTCCATTCCTCCTCAACTCCCAGATCCCCTCCCTCTGCCTGACGGCGACAGGGCAGGGGGTCCACCCCCATTTGAGGTGTCTCACCCCGGTACCTCTCCTTGAGGCCCTGCAGGGAGTCGCTCCACCAGTCGACCTCCCGCTCACACTGCCTGATATCCCTCAACCTCTCCACCTCCTCCTTGAGCTCCGCCACCATGCGGACCAGGTCATCCATCTGCTCACACCTCACACACACAGTTTCTCTGCCTCCCGCCGATGGCAGCAACAGGCTCAGACATTCCCTGCATCCGGTGACCTGAACCGCTGCACTATCAAATATGTATTGTGAATATATAATATGTCTCAGTCTTGTTCTTTATATATGCTCTTTGCCTTTGGGTCACTAGGCTATGTCAGATTCCTCCTGCACAGGACTCTGGCATAAGATGATTTTGGTAAGTAATTGATTTTAGTATGCAACATAAAATTTGTTTTTATCAGCAATTACACTGGTCACAACAATTTTTCTGTATGTACCAACACGGTGTGCAATTTTACATGTCATGTCATACTCACCCAGAGAAACTGAAAGTGACAATTTATCTGGCCTCAAAGAGATTGTTTTATCTTCCAGTAAAGTAGAAAATAACATGTCATTCAGAAACATATGATACATATGATGAATGTTAAGGGAATAGCAAAAATAAGAGTAACATCTTGGAAGTAAAATGCTATTGGTTAAATTTGTGAAACACTTCAGTAGGTACAAAAGCAGGACCAAAGATACAGTCTATTTCCTTCATTATGCAAATAACATCTTATATTTTGAATGATACTTCAGTTTAAAGAACCCGAAGTCCATTACAAATGTGCACAGAAGATCATGCAATAAGTTACAACAAAAAGGAATTTCTGGTGAGAAATTTGAGAATTACAGCTTATATGATAAAATTGAATGCTTTATTAAACCTAAAGATAGTAGGTAAGTAGGTAATTCATTTGCCAAGGAAGAAAAGAAATAATACTGACTTTAGGATATTTGCTTACATATAAAATTTACAGACTTCCTTTGCCTTCAAGTGTTTTAACATCTACTTATAAACCAAGTTTATATGTTCATCTACTGATAAACAGGTATATAAAAATGCATTAAGACTGTCAGAAATTAAGACTGTGCCTTACTCTATTTTATTATTATTATTATTATTATTTTCTTTTTTGGTATATGTTCAAGTTAGATTATGTTCATATATCTTACCCAAAGAACGGTGTGTCCTAAATAAATCAAATTTCCATTTTTAACCTTTTTTTTTTTTTTTTTTTTTTTTTTTTTTTTTGGATAGAAATTTAGTCCTGTGTTTCTGATGAATGTACATAACAAAGAGATATGGTCTCGTCACAAATAACATACAATACAATACAATACAATATAGTACAATACAATACAAATAAATGTCTTCTTCACAAATGATGACAATTTCACCACAAATAACATGTTCTGGTAGTGTTGCAAGATTACTGCTTCAGAAGGAAACATTCCACAACTAACATTATGCACTGCTAGCTACTGATATTTTCTATGTATCTCTCTTCAGGTAACTAAAACAAACCAACCTTACACAGTGATTGAGTTTGGAAGTTGTAAGCTATTTGTGACAACATTTATTCTAAACTATGTGTGTACAGCTCTTTTACATTGCTGCAATGTTCAGAGGTATTTAATCCCATACTCCACATTCTAAGATGCTATAATCAAACTTTGGGCTGATATCTATTTTCTAATACTTGCCAAGAATCTATGAAGAAAATGCATTGTGTGATTGTATGCATGTATGTACGTGTGTGTCTGTGCACATAGTAACTTCTGAAGTATACAAATGTTATGTAAAGTGTGTAACAGCACTAAATTAATGATAAATATATATATATGTATACACATGTAAATCAATGTTTTCCAAACAGCACACTTCAAATAATACATGTTTTTGTATCACTGTTTTTCAGATGAAAATATTATTGGTCATGCAACAGGAAACCTCCACTTGCAAAAACAAAACTCCACAAAATGTCCCACACAGATAATTTGTATATGATCAGGTGTCTATCAACTCATCAAATGACTGTTTATAAATATATATTTATTTATATATATTTATATAAAGTAAAGCTAGAACAAGATATTAGACAAAGTGGACCAAATGCTATGAATGGCACACAGAAACATCATGCAAGTACTTAGATACCACAGAGGATAAGTAGGCTAGTGATATTTCTGTTGTGAAAGAAAACTATATGTCCTGTAAACAATTCCTTAAGAACTCTAATGTTATAGAGATGGCAGAAATAATAATAATAATAATAATAATAATAATAATAAACTATCATCAACGGAATGTAAGAGAATTAGTAGTACCCATAATGTAACATGGCATATTAACTTTTGGAAACAGAATGCAACAAATGAACAATTTATGTGTTGTTCTTTTCAAAGGGTACCTGGAGTTCACGTAATAGGCAGTAGAAAAGGGTTATTGTAATAACACAGTAGTATTTTGCCATACTGTTAGATCTCTAGGCATTTGGATTTCTT
>NC_048926.1:33065694-33071351 GCF_011077185.1 Oxyura jamaicensis
TAAATATTAATGAGTTTAGAAAATTTGCAGAGACTTGCCTTCTGACAATTCAAAATACTCTTATTAGTTATATTCCAGTTCTTTTTCTTATTTTCTGACATTTGGCATTACTTTAAGTGTTGCTTATAAACTAGAAATTAATTAATATCTGGTTCTTGTTTATACTATGATCCATTTACACTTTTTGGAAATGTTGAGAGGCTTTAGAAGGGTATAAATAATTGCAAAAATCATCTAAGTTTTTGTTGTTGTTTCATTGTATACAGCTTACAAATATGTTTTTTTAGATATTTCTTGTGAGGGGTTCTATCTTCTTAAACTGGAATGACAGGATAAAAAAGACTAATTTATTATTCATTATTAAATACTTTAAATTCTGCAAGAGGTCATCTCACATTGCAATACATTGGGAACTCTGATATGGCATTCTGAACCTCAGCTAATCCATCACCTGGTGGCAGGCTGAACACCGTTAACATTAAAAGAGAACTTAATCTGTCAGTTTCAGATAAGGATCTGTATCTATTTGTTCATTTTATAAAGCTTTAGAAACAATTATAAGCAAATACCAAAAAACATCACTTTAAGGATCAATGTTATTTCTCAGTGTACTATATAGGTTATATTAATCCAAGCTGACCACATCATCAGTTTCAATGCTCACACAATTGTATGTCAAAATAGGAGATCACCTGCTACACAAAGAGTAGCCATGGCTTTTTTTTTTTTTTTTTTTTTTTTTTTCCATGTACTGGGAAAATCTAACTTTATTGTTAGTACCACCAACGGCCCTGTGGAATAAATAATGACAGATAGCTTAACCATTGTTGTTAAAATCAATGAAAGTTCTAATCATAAGAAATTAAGATCCTTTATAATTTTCATTAAAGCCAGTTAAATACATGATAGGAAAGCATTATTCATCACACGGATCTTTTAAACTGTTAGCTCAGTTCACAAGAACTAAGAATCTGAGATGTGATACAGTGCTTATAGAGACCAAAGATCTGCAAATCATCTGCATCAGCTCCAATCTTAGCTGGACAAAAACTATATTTGTTAAAAATAGTGTATATAAATAGTTTTATAGTGTCAGCATACTCTTCAAAAATTCCCCAAACTATTCCAAATCTGGAATAGCTTTTAGTATGGAATTTCATCTCTAGAGAGGTAAAATCTTTTAAGTACTTCTTGGGGTCAAATCCACTTTATCCATGGTTCATTCCTTAACTTGAAATATGATTTATTTTCTAAATCCTTGATCTTCATCCTGTCTGGGGTAGTGAAAAAAGATATGAGTCAAAATGCTCTGTCTGTAAAAAATCATAGCTGTTCCATTAGACACACAGGAGATCATATCTGTTAGTTTCATCATATTATATTTCATACAATATTATGGGTAAAATGTCAAGTGGTTGTGAACCCATCTCAGTGAAAATAACAGAAGTACAAGATTGGTATTTTTTGCTCATATCTGCAGACATTTTTTTAAAAAAATCCTTTAAACATTCAAGTATATCCTTATTTTGTTGTTATATATGGTATAAATGCCATGTTTTAAATATCACGAATTTTATATGTTTAAATCTCATTAATTTTAACATGGTATTTAAATTATTTAAATAATTTATTTATATTAAATAAATTGAAAAAAAAAAAATGGAAAATATTCTTCTTAGTTTATTCCACAATTTTGATCTCTGGGCCAGGACTAATTATAATTAAGGACTTTCTGTAATTTAAAATTCTCCACCTCTTTCTTCAGTACGACAGTAATATCTGTGTGACCTAAAGGAAATGTGTTTGTGAATTGACCACGTGGTCTCTGGATTACTGCTCAGTACAGTCTGGAGTGTATGTTTGGGCTGGACTTTTGTTTTACAATACTCTCTTTTATATGGAAGATAATATAACTATGGGAAAGAGAGAAGAAGACTACAATAGGTACTGTAGGGGCATACTATTTTATAAAGACCATTAGAAATACCAACATCTTACCACTGATTTACTGTGAAGGATAAATCACACAGAATCACAGAATGGCTGAGACTGGGACATCTGAAGATCATTTAGTCCAACCCCTCTGCCAAGCCGGATTACCTAGAGCACATTGCACAGGATGGCATACAGATGGGTTTTGAATATCTCCAGAAAAGGAGACTCCATAGCTTCTGTAGGCAACCTGTTCCAGTGTTCTGTCACCCTCACAGTAAAGAAGTGAACTCATATTGAGATGAAAACTTCCTGTGCTTCAGTTTGTGCCTGTTGCTTCTTATTCTGTTGCTGGGCACAACTGAAAACAGACATATACTCTTTATACTCTCCTCTCAGAAATTTATACACATGAATGATGTCTCCCCTCCATCTTCTCTTCTTCGGGCTAAACAGGTCCAGTTCTCTCAGCCTGTCCTTGTTCAACATGTGCTCCGGTCCTTTAATCATCTTCGTAGCCCTCCTCTGAACTCCCTCCAGGAGCTCCATGTCCCTCTTCTACTGGAGAGCCCAGAACTGGACACAAGACTCCAGGTGTGGCCTCACCAGGGCTGAGTAGAGGGAGAGGATCACCTCCCTTGACCTGCTGGCAACACTCTTCCGAATGGAACCGAGGATACGATTGGCCTTCTTGGCCTCAAAGGCACATTTCTGACTGCTGTCAGTCTGCTGTCCACCAAGACTCCCAGGTCCCTCTCTGCAGAAGTGCACTCCAGCAGGTCACCCCCTGTATAAAAGTCTTATATTCTACTCTTTACATACATTAATCTGTTTTTGGTAGAACAGTCACATGTTCCAGGCCAGTTCCTGTGTAAAGATTTTAGTTCCTTATTAAGAACATCATGAAAAAGTTAAAACGCAAAACACATTTTAAAAAAAATAAAAATGTGTTATTAAAGATCCATTAAAGAACATATTAATAAACCATATCTTATTAAAGAAAACATTAAACACAAAATATGTGTTTTTGTGATAAAACTCAAAGTATATTAAAGAAGAAGACACGGAGGTTTGAAGACACGTTTGAGGAATGAGTCTAATATAATTTACATATATTTTTATTTCTTCTTTTTTTTTTTTTCCTAAATGAACACATTCTTTTTAAGATTTTCCTCAAGATTCTTAACACAGAAGAATGTGTGTGTGTGTGTGCATGTTTGTGTTTGTATGCGTGCTAAAACTATGAAATCTGTACCTTCAGCTTCACTAGAAAAGAGGTATTTGTTAAATAAACTTTGAAAAATGTTTATCAACACCACTGTATGCTCATTCTCTCTTTAATATGCTAGGAAATAAATATCTTCCCTAAATAATACAACTGTCTTAAGGTCTTCATGAGGAGAATGCAAAATTCCAGCCGCTAACATAAGGATTTTACCAAGTATGTACTGTAACATTAAATATCATTATGAAAGTTTGGGAGGGTGTGGAAAAAAAAAAAAAAAAAAAAAAAAAAAAAAGTTCATACATTTGAAATTTCTTCAGCCAACTGTCGATCAGAATCCCTGGTCCTTTTCTGCAGGACAACTTTCCAACCACTTTTCCCCTAAGCTTGTGTCTCTGAATTGTGTTTTTGTGATCCAAGTGTAGCACATGTTGAATGTCATACAAATGGATGTGTCTATCAGTATAGCTTATCCACATCCCTCTGCAAAGCCTTTCGACCCTCAAGCACATCAACTATCTCACCTAACTTGGTGTTATCTACAAACTTAATGAGGATGCACCCAATCCCCTCATCAAGACTGTTGATAAAAATGTTAAACAAAGCTGCTCCCTGTACTGAGTACTGGGGAACACCACCTGTGGCTGACTGCCAACGTGATTTAACTCCATTCATAAGCTTTTGGGCCAAGCCATCCAGCAGCCATCATCGAACAGTACTTCCATCCATGTCATGAGCAGAGAGTTTCCCAAAGAGAATGTTGTCGATCTGATGGCATCAGACACCTTCCTAATGTCCAAGTAAACAACATTTACAGTCTTTTACTCATCCAATAACCAGGTCATACTATCACAGGAGATCAGCTTAAACAAGCAGGACCTACCTTCCATAAAATCATGATCAGAACCAGGTTTGATCTCCTGGTTCTCCTGTACATACAGTGTGTTGGTACTCAGGATGATCTCCTCCATGACCTTTCCTGTAACTGAGGTCAGATTCAGGTCCATACTTCCATGGATCCTTCTTCCTACGTTTCTTGTGGACGGGTGTCACATTTGCTAACATCCAGTCATCTGAGACCTCCTTGATTAGCCAGAACTGTTGGTAAATTATTGGAAGTGTCTTGGTGAACACTTCTACCAGATTCTTCAACACTCTTGGATGGATCCCATCTAGCACCATAGTTTTGTGTGTGTGATATGGTGTAGTAGTTTGCTAATCATTTCTGTTTGGATTATAATCCAATTGGTTTGGAGGGGACCTTGACAATCACCTAGTTACAACCCAAGACCTCATTTTGCCCCATCTGTCTTCCACCTCAGCAGTGTAGGTAGCCCCAGAACAATTAGTTTTACTAATAAAAACCAAGTACAAGAAGGTATTATGTATCTCAAACTTTACCTTTATTATTTTTTTTCTGTTAGTGTACAAGCATAAAAACAATTTACTGTTAATAAACCTTCAATTTTTTTTTATTTTTTTTTTTTTTTTAATTTAAATTCATCAACACATTACACATCCAGAAATTCATAGGGAAAAATGTCTGTTGAAGACTCCACTTAAAAATATATTTAAAAATATCAACCAAGTGCTAAAATATATACAGTAAAAGTCATTGTAGATCTGTTAATGTTGCCCTATCATAAAGAGAAATACTATTGTGTTTCTATGTGCAACATGCATTGAATTGAACCAAGTGTACATGTACAAGAGGATGACAGTTCAGTAAATTAAAAATATATATTTTTCTGCTGAGGATATTGTAGTGAAACAAAACAAACTTTGCTCATTTTGCAAGATTAAAAATAAATAAATAAATAAAAACACATATAGTGTAACTGAAAACCACGTTTATTTTATTTTATTTTATTTTTATTTTATTTTATTTTTAGGAATTTTCATCTATATGCCTGAATTCCATTCAAAAAAAAAAAAAAAAAAAAAAAGTAAATATTTTGGTCTTAAATAAATTCTTATATGTTCTTAAGATAAATGAAACTGTGTTGTATTAATAGCTCCCAGCTATGGAACAACCTTTTGTTTAATTTGAATAATGTGATTGTGTTTCATTCAATTAATTTAGTTTACTCTGGAGAACCACTCTCTTATATGACAATACTAAATGATTCCAGGCAGCTGACTCAGTCTTAAAACCCTCAGTTATTTTATTTAATCTTATTTTAATATCTGAGTGAAATTCAACACCACAATAAGAACATGTCTATCCAGCAATGTTCACTTCTTTTTGTCTTCTGATTTCTTTGTTTCCCAGGCTTGACATGAACCACACGTAGCCTTTCCCCTGTGTATATATATTCCCTTGAGGAATCAAGTGTTTTTAGTTGAAAGAATGATAACAGTTGTCTCTTTGGAAGAGGGAAATGGGAAAATACACAGCACTAAGGGGCAGATGAATCCCACTTAGTAACCAATTTTAAACAATTAATTTGTAGGGAGATGAAAGAGGAAAAGACAGGGGAGGGGGATTGGGAAAGGGGAA
>NC_048926.1:33071451-33078511 GCF_011077185.1 Oxyura jamaicensis
GGGGAGGGGGATTGGGAAAGGGGAAGGAGAGGTAGAGGAGAAAGAGGAGGGGGTGGGGGTGGAGGAGGAAGAGGAAGAGGAAGCAGAAGGGGAAGGGGAAGGGGAAGAGGAAGGGGAAGGGGAGGGGGAAGGGGAAGGGAAGGGGAAGTGGAAAGGGGAAAGGGAAAGGGAAGGGGAAAGGGAAGGGGAAGGGGAAGGGGAAGGGGAAGGGGAAGGGGAAGGGGAAGGGGAAGGGGAAGGGGAAGGGGAAAGGGAAGGGGAAGGGGAAGAGAAGAAGGAGAAGTTGGAAGAAGAGGAGGAATAAGCTGTACTGGTGTACAGAGTAGTACATACCTTCAGGCTGGATTTTCATTCTCTGACAGTTTTCCTATAGTTTCTGTACAAACTGGAGCAAAGTCATGGTCCAGACTCAGCTGCTATTTGCTAAATCAATCAGCAACATAATCTGTGACAAGAACACGGAGAGCACATATACAGTGCATATCCAAGACGGGCCCCAGAAATAGGTACATTTTATTTTTCATGTTGTAGCTCTAGTGGGTTTTGTTTGCTCCACTACTGTGTTTCTTGTCTAACATAATGTTTGGCTTAATTTCAACTGCTCTTACCAGTATTGATGAAAATAAATATGTAAGTTTTTATATTAACAAACTCAGAGACACATGTCAAGGTTTCAGGAAGAGTAATTTTGCTTGGAGTTCCAGTAAAGGTGCCTAATCAGTAAGCAAAGGAAAGGAAAAAATAATAATAGTTAAAAAATATAAAAAATTAATTAGTTAATTGTCTTTTATGTAGGCATAAAACAGCCTGAATTTTCTTGTAATTCCAAGGTGTGGTGTTAGGGCTTGGAGAGTAAAGGAACAAAATATATGTTTAGGAAGAAAGAAAATGTAAGGGATTGGACTGGTTAAAAGTATTAGAAAATTCTATGGGAAATCTTTTAAAGGGAGTAAGAAGACAGACTAACTATTTTTAAGCCTTATTTTATTTTAGATTAAATACAGGAAAATTTACTGTTTAAACTACCTATTAAAGTGAGTTTAGGATTAAACTCGTTACAGATGGAGATTAGAGGCACAGAAATGTTAAACTTAAAGTCTCTTTGTGAAGACATAGTTATTTTCTGAATTTTAGAGAGGTGCAAAACTACCTTGTCTGTTTTATTCTCAATTTGTTTATATCAGATTCCAAATATGTTAAATCTAAAATATTTGAAACTTACAGAACATAAGGACAGGAATATATTACAGAATTAATATCCGAGCTCAATAAAAGAATTAAAGTTAATATTTTTATAAAGTCATTAACAAGACTAATAGCAAAATCATTAGAGTCTATATACTGAGTTGCTCCTCACATTGTCTATCTGGTTTATTCTTCTTTAATACACTAATTGTATGTTTTAGAAAATTTTGATGTGTCAGGGTAGAGATTCGATGCCTCTGAAAATCTGAACTATTCCCATATTACCTTTTCCAGGTAATATTCCAGGAGGAAAAAAAAGAAAAAAAAGAAAAAAAAGAAAAAAAAAAAAAAAAACTTATATGTAGCTACATGTAAAGAGTGATGTATTTTATGAGTAAAATAGACTTTTACATGGAGCTACCACTGACAATCCACCATGCTAAATATGAACTAAATGTGAGCTGCTTTTATTGAGACAAGCTTTTGAAAAGCAGTGATATATAGATCTCACAGTTTAGCCTTAACACAGGCTATAAGACTGTCTTGATTCCCCACTATGTTTCCATTTATGTTCCCTAAGAAGGGTTGAAGGCCTCTGACTCCGTCAGTTCCCATCCCACAGGTTTCCCAGAAGATAAAGTCCTGTGGAAGTGTCTGTGCAGTTGTATCTGAGTCTTGCTCCATTATAAATCATGTCCAGTCCATTCATGAAACTCAGAGCTTCTCTTGGGACTAAAACTGTGTCATTAGCCTTGGAGAACTGATGCATTAAAGAAGTTTTGCAACCTGTCTTGGAGCTTCCACAGAACAAAGCAATTATTGAGTCCTGAATTATTCAATCGTACACAACTATCACTAAATATTTAATAGATTTGATCATGTGGCTTACCATGTTCTTCTCATATACTATGAATATTGCAAGAGAACATGAACAGGTAGTAACAGACATTACAAAAAGTCAAGAAACAGGCTGAGGTAGTAATGTCTGCCTTATAGGGAAACACTTATGTACATGCTCCTCCCAAGTGTGTCTGGAAGAAAGTTCAGACTTTAATCTCTAAAAATTCACATTTGTATGGTGGCTGTTTGTGACAGTGAGCAGTGAGGTTTCAATTTTGAAAACCACTGTTGTCTTATCATTACTGTATATAGCATCAAGAATATCATACCAGCTTCTATGTTATCTTTACATGATATCTGACAGGTTACATTCAATTCTTAATCTAGAACATACTGTATATACAGTTTGAAATTACAATAAAATAAAAACAATGAACAAAAGGAAATTTGCTGTTGCAGGTTTAGGGCCTGATGTAGCTAACTGTACAACAAATCACATTGGCTTCAGACTGTGAACACAGTTCAGGTGACATTGGACAACAATGAGAGAATCAGAAAAAGGGAATTAGAATAAAATTATATAATCATTAGGATTGGAAAAGACCTCCAAGATCGTCTGGTCCAATCACCCTACTACGAATGTCACCCACTAAGGTCTAACATGTCCTTAAACACCCCCAGGGACAGTGACTCCATCACTTCCTTGGGAAACTCGTTCCAGTGTCTGACTACTCTTTCTGAGAAGAAATGTCTCCTAATTTCCAACCTAAACCCCTGGTGTAATTTGAGGCCATTCCCTCTAGTTCTATCACTAGTTATATGCAAGAAGAAGCCAACCCCCAGCTCCCCACACCTTCCTTTCAGGTAGTTGTAGAAAGCAGTAAGTTTTCCCCTGAGCCTCCTCTTCTCCAAATTAAATAACCCCAGTTCCCTCAGCTGCTCCTCATAGGACTTGCATTCCAGGTCCTTCACCAGCTTTGTAGCCCTTCTCTGGACATGATCCAGGGCCTAGATGTCCTTCTTGTAGTGAGGGGCCCAAAGCTAAACACAGTACTTGAGGTGCAGTCTCAACAGAGCAGAGTACAGGGGTACGAACACCCCCCTGGTCCTGCTGGCTACACTATTCCTGATACAAGGCAGGAGGCTGTTGGCCTTCTTGACCACCTGGGCACACTGATGGTTCATGTTCAGGTGAGCATTGACCAATATCCCCAGATTCTTTTCCTCTGCACAGCTTTTGAGCCACTGTCCCCCAAACCTGTAGCGCTGCATGGGGTTGTTGTGGCCAAAGTGCAGGACGAGGCACTTTGCCGTGTTGAACCTCATCCCATTGGCCTCTGCCTATCAGCCCAGCATGTGAAGGTCCTTCTGTGGGGCTTTCCTGCCCTCCAGCATATTGACACTTCCCCACAACTTGGTGTCATCTGCAAACATGCTGAGGGTTACTCAATTCCCTCATCTAAATCATCACTAAAGATATTAAAAAGGATGGGCCCCAACACTGACTCCTGGTGACTGGTTGACAGCTGAATGTCACTCCATTCACCACTACTCTCTGGGCCCAGCCATCCAGCCAGTTTTCACCACAGTAAAGGTAGTATCTGTCCAAGCCAAGAGCTCCCAGCTTCTCCAGGAGAATGCTGTGGGAGACTGTGTCAAAGACTTTGCTGAAGTCTAGGTAGACTATGTCAACAGCTTTTCCCTCATCCACCAGGTGGGTCATCCATTAACAGAAGGAGATGAGGCTGGTCAGGCAGGACTTGCCTTTCATGAACACATGCTGACGGCCTCACCCCCTCGTTGTCCCTCATACATTGTGTGATTGCATTCAAGATGACCTGTTCCGTGACCTTTCCTGGAACTGAGGTCAGGCTGACAGGTTTTTAGTTCCCTGGGTACTCCTTAAGACCTTTGTTATACATGGGTATTGCATTAAGAAGTCCCCAATCATCTGTGACCTCTCCAGATGACCAAGACTACTGAGAGATGATGGAAAGTGGACCAGCAATCACATCTGCCAGCTCCCTCAGTACTCTCAGGTGGATCCCATCTGGCTCCATGGATTTGCGACAGTTCAGATGGAACAGAAGGTCTATAACTCTTTCCATCTGAACTATGGAGGGTTTCTTCTACTTCTACAGACTTCTAAGTCGGGAGGGAGGTTAGGTACTCCAAGGATAAGTGGTCTGGCTAGTAAAGACAGATGTAAAGAAAGCATTAAAAACCTCAGCCTTTTTCTTATATTCAGCTGTCATGTCTCCCCTGTGTCCGGTAAAGAATGGAGATTCTCCCTGGCCCTCCTCTTGCCATTCATATATATATACATATATATATATATATATTAATAAGTAACAAACAAACCAATATGAAACATATACATGAAAAATGTAAAAACATATCCTGCTATACTCAGAGTTTGTTGTTCTTGGTGGTTGTGGTAGTTGTTGATTTGGTTGGTTTGAAAGAAGACACAACCACATTCAAAGCTTTAAATATCTTTTTACTGAAACTATCAGCCATACATGAGAAAGGCTTAATCCTCATCCGAATAAGCAAAAAGATATTAAACCATTAGCTTCATACTGAATAAAAGGGGGATTATATTACTTTAGTTGTGCTCTACACACCAAAGTAAAAAATATAAATAAATAAAGGGGGCCAGGGGAGAAAAGGGGGAGAAAATAATAAAAAGAGGAAGCTCTTGAAGTGCTGTTATATACTGAGTATATTATTGTAGAAGCTGCTGCTTCTTCAATAACCACAGAGTAAGTAGGTCTAGCTGGCTTCTCTAGAGACCTTTTTTTCCTGAACTTGCTCAGAACACAGCAAGCTATATCATGATATTTATTTTTTTTCCCGGAGGTTTTGAATATCTAACTATCTTATGGTTACCACCAGCCTGTCTCACCAATCATTGTATCAAGTTCTACAGAACTCATCCATTCACTGGCTCCTCAGTCACCTATGTCAGAGAGTTGACATCAAACACTTTAGAAAACTCTTGGATTGCTTATTCTCTTATGTGTTGTCCCTCCAACAACATTCAGGGTGGCTTAATGTCCTTGATGAGGACAATGGCTTGTGAAAGTGAGGTTTCTTCTAGCTCCAAAAGAAGGACTCATTTGTTTATTCTTTATTATCTGGCAGTCTGCAGAAAATACCTAACACAACATTCCCCGGTATGGTCTGTCCTCAGCTTTTCATCCCCTTGAAGAATGACGTGCTTCATTCTCTCACTTTATGAACAAATCACCCTCCTCACCTTCCAGTTCTATCCTTCCTAAAGAACTTGTATCTAATCATGGAAGCACTGCTGTCATATGAGCTATTCTACCATATCCCCATGACACTAGTATGATCCTAGCCCCCCAGCTTCATATAGACCTCTAATTCCACCTTTTTGGTTCCTTATGCTGCAGTCAATAAGGGTGTTTGGATATTTCAGATGGTTGCTCAGCCATACTAATTTACTTGAAAAGGGGTGTGAATTTCTCCCATATCTCTGTCCTGTCTACACTTCCTTAGTTTTGTGCATACACTTGAACTGGTCTGACTTCATCCCTCTTTCATCAATTAGAAGATATGTCTCGTCCATACCATCCTGTATATATTTGATTGTCAACCCTTCCTCACTTGGTTATAGGTCACCACCACCTTTCCCCGTCATTCCTAGCTTTTCCCTTAGCAGATTGGCCAGCCTGGTAGTAAAGATGCTATTACCCTAGGTGGTCAGGTGGATTCTGTCACCTCCTAGCAGTCCTTGATCTTCAGGTCCTACAGTTATAAAAGCTGAGTCCCTGATTCCACCAAATACTAAATGATCTGTAGTTTTTTGGAGTTCAACCATTCCTCCAGCCCTCTGCCATCACCAGCAGGAAGAAGGAGGTAGCACTTAACCACCAGCCCTTGGCCATCATCCTCTGATCCACATCATCATGTTTGCTATGCTTCCTGGTCTCCCCTGGCTGTATCTGTGGTGTCTATGTAGAAGAGCAGATGGGTGTAACAGTCTGAGGGCCAAGCTATTGGCCCCAGTAACAGACTCTTCCCGGGCTTGAACCCTTGGCAAGAAGCACACATTTTCAAGTGACAGGTTGAGTCAGCAGAGGCACCTCATTCCCTATAACATGGAGTTTCTCACTCCTCTTTGAACCATCCTGCTTTCTCTACTCAGGCCCAGTCAAATGAGAGGCTTTTTTGAATGGAGTTTCATGCTCTCACCTACTACCAGGTCATGGAGGAAACATCCTCCTGGTGCCAGAGCTCACACGTTTCCAGTCTTTGCCATCCTGAGCATCTCCATTCCCAGTCTGACATGAATAGGTGTTGTCTGTGGCCCTCCTTAATGTAGTAAGGGGTTAAGATTTGTGTAGCTGTAACATCTTGAGGGAACCTGGTCCATATCCATCTACATTTTGGCATCCCTGGTATCATGTGGTCTGCTCACTTCCTCCCACAACTCTTCTATTTGATAAGACAGATCTTCAGTCAGAATAAACCAGTTTCAGGTGCCAAGACCATTTCCTCTATCCATAACAAAATGTTCTACACTTTTCTGCAATCATTTTCTGCAAAGGTGTATCCTTCCTCAGAAGTCTGGGTCTCTAATGTTTACCAGAACTGTGACAGTTCTTCTTTATTCTGTTATAAACCTCATGTTTCAGTAATACCTTTGTCTGAAGACACAGACACTAGAAACTTGAAATCTTAATGGCTCAGGAGCGGTCTGTCCCCACGTGCCCAAAGACGGGCCGGCGTGGAAGAAGACTGGCCTGGCTGAGCAGAGAGCTGTGGCTCAAGCTTAGGAAAAAAAAGAGGGTTTATAATCTTTGGAAAAGAGCGCGGGCCACTCAGGGGGACTACAAGGATGCTGTGAGGCGGTGCAGGGACAAAATCAGAAAGGTCAAAGCTCATCTGGAGCTCAATCTGGCTACTGCTGTTAAGGACAACAAAAAATGTTTTTATAAATACATCAACACAAAAAGGAGGGCTAAGGAGAATCTCCACCCTCTACTGGATGTGGGGGGAAACTTAG
>NC_048926.1:33078611-33082612 GCF_011077185.1 Oxyura jamaicensis
TAACAGCAAAACCAGTTGTTCTCTGGATGCCCAGTACCCTGAGCTGGTGGAAGGGGATGAGGAGGAGAATGTGGCCCCCACAATCCATGAGGAAATGGCTGGTGACCTGCTACAGCATTTGGATGCATGCAAGTCGATGGGGCCGGATGGGATTCACCCGAGGGTACTGAGGGAACTGGCGGAGGAGCTGGCCAAGCCGCTTTCCATCATTTATCGGCAGTCCTGGCTATCGGGGGAGGAACCACTTGACTGGTGGATAGCAAACGTGATGCCCATCTACAAGAAGGGCCGGAGGGTAGACCCGGGGAACTATAGGCCTGTCAGTTGGACCTCAGTGCCAGGGAAGCTCATGGAGCAGATTATCTTGGGTGTCATCACGCAGCACTTGCAGGGCAAGCAGGCAATCAGGCCCAGTCAGCATGGGTTTACGAAGGGCAGGTCCTGCTTGACAAACCTGATCTCCTTCTATGACAAGGTGACACGCTTAGTAGATGAGGGAAAGGCTGTGGATGTGGTCTACCTTGACTTCAGTAAGGCACTTGACACTGTTTCCCACAGCATTCTCCTCAAGAAACTGGCTGCTCTTGGCTTGGACTGGCGCACGCTTCGTTGGGTTAAGAGCTGGCTGGATGGCCGGGCCCAAAGAGTCGTGGTGAATGGAGTCAAATCCAGTTGGAGGCCAGTCACTAGTGGAGTCCCCCAGGGCTTGGTACTGGGACCAGTCCTCTTTAACATCTTCATCGATGATCGGGACGAGGGGATCGAGTGCGCCCTCAGCAAGTTTGCAGATGACACCAAGTTAGGTACGTGTGTATCTGCTCAAGGGTAGTAAGGTTCTGCAGGAGGATCTGGATAGGCTGAAGTGATGGGCTGAGGTCAACGGTATGAAGTTCAACAAGGCCAAGTGCCGGGTCCTGCACCTAGGGCACAACAACCCCAAACAGAGTTACAGGCTGGGAGATGTGTGGTTAGGAAGCTGCCTGGCAGAGAAGGACCTGGGAGTGATGGTTGATAGTTGTCTGAATATGAGCCAGCAGTGTGCTCAGGCGGCCAAGAAGGCCAGCAGCATCCTGGCTTGCATAAGAAACAGCGTGGCCAGCAGGGCCAGGGAAGTGATTGTCCCCCTGTACTCGGCTCTGGTGAGGCCACACCTCGAGTACTGTGTTCAGTTTTGGGCCCCTTGCTACAAGAAGGACATGGAGGTGCTCGAGCAAGTCCAGAGAAGGGCTACGAAGCTGGTGAAGGGTCTGGAGAACAAGTCTTACGAGGAGCGGCTGAGGGAGCTGGGCTTGTTCAGCCTGGAGAAAAGGAGGCTCAGGGGTGACCTTATCGCTCTCTACAGGTACCTGAAAGGAGGCTGTAGCGAGGTGGGGGTTGGTCTGTTCTCCCACGTGCCTGGTGACAGGATGAGGGGGAATGGGCTAAAGTTGTGCCAGGGGAGGTTTAGGTTGGATATTAGGAAGAACTTCTTTACTGAACGGGTTGTTAGTCACTGGAATAGGCTGCCCAGGGAAGTGGTTGAGTCACCATCCCTGGAGGTCTTGAAAAGACGTTTAGATGTAGAGCTTCAGGATATGGTTTAGTGGAGGACTTGTTAGTGTTAGGTCAGAGGTTGGACTCGGTGATCTTGGAGGTCTCTTCCAACCTAGACTTCTGTGATTCTGTGATTCTGTGATTCTGTGTGATTCTGTGAAATTAAAATTATTATTCATTTTCCTGTTTAGATATTATACTTTTCCCTCAACCCAAGATTAAATCTAACAAATGATTTTCACATACCCATAAATACTAATAATTATACAATCAAAAATTTACTACGTGTACTAAAGGATACGTTGTGAGACATTTGTATTTATATTGTGTATGCAATCACAGAAACAGAAGTATGAAAAAAAAGGGGGGGGCTTCCACAGTAAAATATATGGAAAGTATGAATGCTTGAAATAATCTTATTCATATCCTGTGATATTTTTTTTCTACAGTTATTTGAGAAGGGAGGGATAATCTAACTGTATGAGGTGACCTCAGATGGAGACAGGGAACTCTCTTTTTTTTTTTTTTTTTTTTTTTTTAAATCACATATGTGTATTGGATCAGTGCTCTCCTCCAAGACAATATCAGGGTGAAATGATTACTACAGTAAGAGTGAGCTTTCTGGCACTGTCTTTTCAGAGTTCTGTCCATGAGGACTTCTCTCTGTCCTAACACAAAACCTTAAATCTGGAGCTGTGAAAAAACAAGGAAAAAAACTACCAAGGAAGAAGGGACTCCTGCAGTCTTTAAATTTGCTTCTTTGTGGTGGTTCATTGCTGTTGTGATAATATTTTTGCATGCTATTTGTTTAGTTGGATTGTTCTTTTTAAGTAGATGCAGAGTGAAGGAACATGACAATACGAAATTCAAAAATGTTATTGATTTTTAAAGGGTTTGAATCAAACTGATCAATTTGGGTACATCCAGTCAGAGGAAATATCATTTGGAACTGGAGGGACATCAAGTAGTCAGCAAAATCAGTTTTTAGTTTGAGCCCACAATGAATAATTAAACTGATATACATTTCATCTTATCCAAGTTACGTAAGAGTCAATATCCCAACCCATCTTTCCAGCCTTGTTCAACTCAATACTGTAAAATAAAATAAAGAAACTAGCAGTTACATTTTCCAAAGTATATGTGGAAGCCATGGACTTGCATTTTTTTTTTTTTTTTTTTTTTTTTAAATGGGACGTGGAGCTTTAAATCCCAGTACAGATGTGACGCTGTTTAAGGGAAGAAATGCATTTTGAGAGTAGTGTTCTAATAAGATGCCACTTTCCAGACTCTCTATCCAGCCTTCTTTACAAAAGGAGATATTCTCAGAAGCTCTCTGAATAGATTAGAAATAAATAATCTAAAGAGCTAATATATAACAGCTAAACCTGTGAAATAGATGAGGATGCTACTTTTCTGTAGCCTTGGTAGACATCATTAAGGGTACTCTAAGGACAAAAATGACGTATCTTTTGTGTTCTGAGATGTTTATTTTTCAACAAAACAAAACAAAAAACTTAAGATGACACTGTTAATAGAAACATCTCTTAACACCACTGTTTTCATTCTGTTCTATTTTGTTTATTTCTTCTGTGTTTGGAGTTTCAGCCTATAAACCTTTCCTCCACTTTGTCTCTTTAACCATTGTGTAATGCTGCTGCTAAACTGAGTTTGCACAGGATTCCCGTTTGGAAATGCAAAATAGTACTCTGTGACTACACAGAGGAAGTCATAACTTAGATTCATGTTGTTCCTGGTAACGTGTTGGACAAGTTGGTAGCTTGTGGACCAATAAAGGACACCATTTGGTCAGGGTCTAATACAGACCACCTGTATCAAGTGGAGCCTGAAGGCTTTCTTGCTTCAGCTAAAAGAAGCTACATGTTTGCACGCTCTCATCCTGATGAAGGACTTCAACTACATGGATATCTGTTGAAAAAGCTACATAGCAGACTGTAGACAATCCAGGAGTGTACATTGAATACATAGAGTACATTGAGGATAATCTCCAGGTCTGGGTATTAGATAAACCAGCCAAAGGAGTAGCTTAATGAGACCTGGTGCTCACCAATGAGGACGAACTCATTAAAGAGGTTAAGACTGGAGGCAATCTGCCCATGTGACCATGCCCTAGTTAAGTTTGTGATCTTGAGGAATATCGGCCTGGCAAAGGGCAAAGTCAGGACCCTGAAATTATGAAGAACAAAATTTGAGCTATTTAAAGACCTAGTGGATGAGATTCCCTGGGACACCATCCTTAGGAACAAAGGAGAGGAACAGAGCTGGCAACTCTTTAAAGATATTTTTCTTACAGCATGAGAACTCTCCATTACCATTTGTAAGAAAGAGAGCAAGAAGGGCAGACAACCAGGCTGGCTGAGCAAGGACCTGCAGATCAAACTGAGTTGTAAGAAAGAAATGCACAGGCTATGGAAGCAGGGACCTGGGAGGAATACAGGGATGAAAAATAA
>NC_048926.1:33082712-33101101 GCF_011077185.1 Oxyura jamaicensis
AAATAAATAAATAAATAAATAAATAAATAAATAAATAAAAATAACAAGGGATTCTGTAGCTACATTTCTCAGAAAAGAAAGGCCAAGGAGAGTGTACCCACTCTGATAATTGAGAAGGGAGAACTGGTAATGACAGACATGGAGAAGGCTGAGGTACTCAACAATTTATTTGCCACAGTCTTCAGTGCCAGTTAGGCTCCCCATGTCTCTTTTTTCTCTGAACCCATATATGGCAGCTGGGTGGGCAAAGTCCCTCCCACTGTAACTTTTCAGCTGAAACTTTCAACTTCTTTTAGAAAATATCTGCTCTGTAATAAGAAAATAAGAACAGTTTAAAGAAAAGGATAATATGTTAATTTCATGCAATTACTGGAGAACTTCCACTGATACCAGTTCACTCTTTGGGTGCCCCATTTCTGGAGGTGTTGAAGACGAAGTTGGAAGAGGCTCTGGGCAACCTGATCTAGTGGTTGGAATCCCTGACCCTTTCAGGGGGGTTGGAACTTTAAAGTAATTTCCAACCAAGGCCATTCTATGATTCTAAGTTGATCAAGTATGTGAGTAAAAAACAGAGCATAATAAAGACCATAATGGAGGACCTTGTTTTGCTTCTTCTTTTATTGAGGTTTAATATCTCACATTTTAGGATTATTTTTTCTATGTGCTTGCCATCCACATCCTCCTACTTAAACTGAACAGAGAGGCAGAGTTAATATAAATCAAAGAGGCTGGGGAAGACTGAAATTACTATCTTATGTAAATGAATCTGCTGCTTTCTCAATAGTTTAAATGGTAAAATTGAGAGAAAAAAAAATGTGCATGAAGCAAATTAAGTGAAGAAATAATTTACAGAAATAGCAATATTTGATCACCTCTGCTCCAGATGATTTTTCTGATTGTTATGATCACATCAAGTAGAAATTTACAGGCTCACTACAGAGACAGATGACATATTTTTGCAACTAGGTTCCCTACCTGGCCAGTGATACCTTGCTACAAAGTCGCAACCCAATGGGTTTACCTCTGCAGTGCAATTTTTTGTTTCCATGTCTGTAACTATCCCCATATGGCATTTGCTACTATCCATGAGTCACTAGACAGTTTTCTAGTTCAGCAATATCTAAAGCCAGCTGGAAGACCTTCACTTTTGCAAATAGGCTTGATTCACCTTCTTCAGCAGCTCCTGTGACTTGTCATATAGGACTCCACAGAGCAGCCTTCCACCTCCAATGCTTTCCCACAATACAACAGGACTCATCAGTGAACAGGGCACGTTGTTTGTCATTTTCTGTTAGCTTTTAATACAGTGGGGCACTCTCTAGCAACATTCTGAAATCTTTGCCTTCTGGTCAATCCATGATCAGTTCCAAGGTTCCTGGCTGACTGGGGTTTCCTATTCAAACCTGTTGTGTGATCAGTGCAAATCATTTACTCCAAGTAGCAGCAGTTGCATGATGTGTAGAGGGGACTCTGTCTTTGAACATCCAGCCCAGCACCAGTAGTCAAGATGCCAAAATGAGCTGTGCTCCAGTATCAACCACTTCTGAATCAGCTTGAGCCCCTTTCTATGCTGCCAATCTCTATTTAGATTGGAGCATAGTAAGCCTTGGATCCTCTGTATACCAAATTCCACCTAGAGGCTGACCTCAAGTTTACCCTGGTGTTTTCTGACAAAGGCTCCTGGTAGGGCCATTACCCCTTGCTGTGGTGTAGAGCCCATTTTTTTACATCTTCATAGACTGGCCCAAGGGCTATTGCATGAACTCCCATTTAAGTAGTTCAAATGCTTGCCATTGCTCAGGGCCCCATTTAAAATGCTTCTTCTGTATCATTTGATAGAGAGGGCTTAAAATCAGCCTGTAAATTGGAAAATAAGTTCTCCAAAACACCACAATACCTAAGAAAGCTTGTGTTTCCTTTTTTGCTAGTTTTGCTAGTTTGCTAGTTGTTAGTTAACCTTCAGAAGAATTTGGATTTTCTTCCCTTTCTCGAGAACATCTTCTGCTGTATTGCCCCACAAGATTACTTTTTGTGTGTATTGATTGCAGGTGTTGAGGAACTTCAGCCTATTCCAGTGCAGTCTGGATCAGTCCATGGCAAAAGATAGGGCTGTACACCCCTAAGGTAGTCAGTTCCAGGTGCACTGGATGCTCCTCCAAATGAAATAAAACTGTGGCCTGTACTCCACTGCTAAACCGATTGAGAAAAATGCATTAGCAATATCAGTTGTTGCATACTACTTGGGTGCCTTCGACTCCAGTTCATGCTGAAGTTCTTGCAGGTCCAGCACTGAAACGCTCAGTGGTGGTGTGACTTCGTTCAGGTCACAGCAGTCCACAGTTAACTTTCACTCATCATTAGACTTTCACACTGGTCATATAGGACTATTAAAGAATGAATGAGTATTGCTGATCACTCCTTGGCTCTCCCTTCGATGTATCAGCTTATGGATGGGAATCAGTGAATCTCGGTGCAAGTGGAAGCTCATTTCAGCCTCCAATACAGTTAGTTGTTGGAATCCCCCTGTGACTCCAGCAATACAGGTGGGTTCTGCTCCTGTAGAGCTTGATGGCATTGGGGTGCACCATACATCAGTGTCCACTACAACCTTATTTATACTCCTGTGAGTTCAATGTGCCAGGCCATACAACCCAGTAAACCCAATTACAACCCAGTAAACCCAATTGTCCCTTTCCTCCACCTGGCTGGAGGAAGGGCCACTCTAGTTCTGGTTGTTGCATTAAAAATTTGTTCCTCACTTCTTGTAAATGTAAATCAGACATTAAATAGTTAAAATCAGAAGTAAGATCAGCCTTTCTTCTCTGTCTGGAGAACTGCTCACTGGAAACTGGAGCAGCCATTTCCTGTTAGAACCCCCTTTTTTTGTTATTTTACTTAGAGTTGACATACCCATGCTTCTATGCTGGAGACAGATTTTCCATCCTGATTCCTCATGTCCTCTCCATCGTCACACAGGTAAAAAAAACACAGGGTGGTACATGGTATATAACCACTATATCCTGCCTGACCAACCTCATCTACTTCTGTATAGGAGGATGGTTGGACCACACGATGTTGGGAGTCTTTTTTCAATATTAATGTTTCTATAATTCTACAACTCTACAATTCTATGATTCTATACTCTCTTTCTTGAGCAGAGGGATGCTTATTACTGGGGTACTTTTTCATACAGGTAGGGTGTTGGACATATCCTCTTCGAATTACTGGAACTTGAGGGACAGTTTCCCTAGAGGGAAGAGGGTGGTGAAGGAGAAGTGAATAAGAAGGGAACCATATTTCTAAGTACCACCTCCAACCTCTCCTTAAACACCCCCAGGGACAGTGACTCCATCACTTCCTTGGGAAACTCGTTCCAGTGTCTGACTACTCTTTCTGAGAAGAAATGTCTCCTAATTTCCAACCTAAACCCCTGGTGTAATTTGAGGCCATTCCCTCTAGTTCTATCACTAGTTATATGCAAGAAGAAGCCAACCCCCAGCTCCCCACACCTTCCTTTCAGGTAGTTGTAGAAAGCAGTAAGTTTTCCCCTGAGCCTCCTCTTCTCCAAATTAAATAACCCCAGTTCCCTCAGCTGCTCCTCATAGGACTTGCATTCCAGGTCCTTCACCAGCTTTGTAGCCCTTCTCTGGACATGATCCAGGGCCTAGATGTCCTTCTTGTAGTGAGGGGCCCAAAGCTAAACACAGTACTTGAGGTGCAGTCTCAACGGAGAAAAAAACATTCCTGATCCTCATCCCAGACTTCCAGGTCAGGAAACTGACTTTCCTGAGGATAAGTGATCTGGCTAATAAAGACAGATGGAAAGAAGGCATTAAGAACCTCAGCTTTTTCTTTGTCCTCTGTAGTCATGTTTTCCTCTGTGTCCAGTAAAGAATGGAGATTCTCCTTGGTCCTCCTCTTGCTGTTAATATATTCAAAAAAAACATTTTTTTATCCTTTACTATAGTGAACAAGTTGAGCTCATACTGGGCTTTGGCCTGCCTTATTTTTCTCTGCATTTGGTGGCAAGTTCCTTGCACTCTCCCTGAATTGCCTGTTTCTTCATCCACTGGATATAAACTCTCTTTTTCTCCCAGACACACAGCAAAAGTTCCCTGTTCAGCCATGTAAGTCTTCTTCCCCTCCAGCTCATCTTACAGCATGTGGGGACAGCCTGCCCCCGTGGCTTTAAGACTTCCTTCTTGAGGAGCATTCAGACTTCCTGGACCACTCTGCCCTTCAGGACTGACTCCCAAGGGAACCTCCTTACCAGTGTCCTGAACAATTCAAAGTCTGCCCTCTGGAAGTCCAAGGCAGAAGCTGTACTGATCCCCTTCCTGACTTCACTGAGAATAGTAGACTCTACTGTTTCATGGTCACTCTGCCCAACACAACTTCCCCCCACCACATCTCCCACTAGTCCTTTTATTGTTCTTGAACAGCAGGTCTAGAGGGGCACCCCCTCTGGTAGGTTCTCTAACCAGCTGAGTCAGTAAGCTGTCTTTTACGCACTCCAAGAACCTTCTAGACTGCTTCCTCAAGACTGTATGGTATTTCCAGCATATATCCAGGAAGTTAAAGTCCCCCATGAGAATAAGCACTGGTGACTGAGCAATTTCTGCCAGCTGCTTATAGAATGCCTCAAACATCTCTTCATCTTGGCTTAGTGGTCTTTATCAGACCCCCACCAGGATGTCCAGCACCTTGATCCCTATCCACAGGGACTCTACCTTATTTCCAACCCTGAGCTCAACAGCATCAAAACACTCTATATTATAGAAAGCCACACCACCACCCCTCATTAGTTGCCTGTCCCTTCTGAAGAGCTTCTGGCCATTCATTACAGCATTCCTGTTATGGGAGAGGTCCTACTACATTTCAGTTATGGCGACTAGGTCTTAGTTTGCCTGCTGAACAATAGCTTCCAGCTCCTCCTGTTTGTAGCCCATGTTGTGTGCATTGGTGTAGATGGACTTCAGTTGTGAAATTGCCCTCACCCCCAACCTTGAGACTGCTCCCCAAGGCTCATCTCTCTTCTCTCTTGAGCCTCTCTTCATCTCTCTTGAGCCTCATTGCCCCCTCCCCCTCCCCCCCACACCTTTGTACCTAGTTTAAAGCCCCCTTGCCCCTTGATGCTTCCGGCCAGCTCTCAGGCTAGAGTTCATTCCCTCCTTGGAGACAGGTGAGACCCATCTTCAGCCATCAAGCCAGGTACCAAGTAAACCTTCCTATGATTAAAAAATAAAATAAAATAAAATAATCCTGTGATGGCACCAGCCTCTCTGTCATCTATTAATAAGCTGAGCCTTCCAGGTTCACTCAGGATCACTCCCCTCCCCTGAAGAGATAGAGGAAAACTCCACTTGTGCACCCATTCCATCCATTAACTGCCCCAATCCCCTGAAGTCCCTGAAGGAGCAGGGGAAATTGTCCTCCCTTGTCCCCCTCTTATATTGTTTCTCTAACAAGTAAAGAGTGTAGATATTAATAGTTTCTGTGGGATGGTTCCAGAAATCTGAAGATGATAGCTGTGTTGATTACAAATACTAGATTAGTCTCATGACTGCTAATTTTAATCATACCATAAAGCAGCATTAGACAAGACAGTAAAACAATTAACTTAAACCAGCTCTCAGAAGTGATAAACAGCATGATGGGGAGCATAGATAGCAAGTAAGGTACTATATAACACAACTCTGAGAACAAGCACAACTACTCTGACACCAAACAAACAAACAAAAAATAATAAAATTAAAAATAAAATCTACATTGTTACCAGCAACTATTAAGCTAATACTACACTTAAAAAACTTTTTAACACACTCTTTTCAAACTTGTCATAATCTCAGCCGTTCATGCCTCATAGAGACATAAATAATTGTGGTTTAACACAGCAAGTGGCTAAGTACCAAACAGCTGCTTGCTCCCTCCCCTGCAGTAGGACAAGGGAGAAAATCCAAATAAGTACATAAATAAAATAAAATAAAATAAAATAAAATAAAATAAAATAAAATAAAATAAAATAAATAATGTAAAACTCATGGATTGAGCTGTAGACAGCTTAATAGGACAGAAAAGCAAGGGAATAATAACAACAATAATAATGATAATATACAAAACAGGTTGCTCACTACTCACTGACTGATGATCAGAATTTTTCCAAGCAGTAACCACTTTCCAACTGCCAACTCCCCCTAAATTTATTTTTCAGCATGACATTATATGTTATGAAATATCCACATCTGGTCAGCCACCCTAGTTGTGTTCCCTCACATCTTCTTGTAAAGCCCTAACATCTTCACTGGCAGGACAGTGTGAGAAGTTGAAAAGTCCTTGACTTAGTGTAAACATTGCTTAGCAACAACAAAAACGCTGGTGTTTTATCAACATTATTCTCATCCAAAACACATCACCATAGCAGCTACTGGAAAGAAAATCAGCTCTATCCCAGCCAAAATTAGCATTAATAAGGGACTGGAGCATTTCTCCCATGAGGAAAATCTGAGTGAACTATGGCTGTTTAGCCTGGAGAAGAGATAACTCAGAGGGAAACTCAATGTGTACAAACATCTGAATGTAAAGGATATGGAACCAGCCTCCTTTCAGTGGTGTCCAGTGACAGGGCAAGCAGCAATGGACAAAAACTGAAGTACAAGTACTGTCTCAACAACAAAAACAACCAAAACAACAACAACAACAACAACAACAACAAATTAAAACAGTTCTTTACAGTGAGGTAATGGAGTAATGGAGCACTGGAACAGGTTGCCAAGAGGAGCTGTAGAGTCATCGTCAATGGAGATACTCAAAAGCTGCCTTGATATGGTCCTGGGTAAGTGGCTGCATGTGAGTAGGGGGTGGTTAGACCAAATGACTTCTAGAAGACCCTTCCACCATTCTGTGGTTCTGTAATTCTGATGCCTATCTTATTTTAAATCCGACTTTTTAAGGAAAAGACAAAGTATCACTCATTCAGAATTTGTTACCTTTTCCAATGTGTTCCAGTAGATCACCTTTATTAATACTTGAAGATTTTAGAACATTTCTTCATCTGTTTGTCACTAAACCTTACACAGCCTCTTCCATGACTGAATGACACAACAGCAGTTAAGATGCTCAGTCATAAGAAAAATAACTTGAAATTTTGAAACTAAACTGTAGTTTACCTACTATATAAGAAAAACCTTTGCAAACTCTCATCACATTTCATTGTGTTTTTTTTTTTTTTTTTTTTTTTTTGAACACTCTGAAGGTAGTCTATAACTGCCTTGACTTAATTTTTTTAAAGAGAATTCAAGTACACTTTTGGTGAAGTAAAGAAAAGGGAAAATCTTGAAGGCTACTTGAGATCTGAAGAAGATGAAAACAGTGAATCTGTATTCAGTTCATTAAGTTTTAAGCTGACAGTTTTTTCCATTCTTGTTTCAAACTTTGGCAGAGAGGGTATTATTTTTCTGTTCCCATTTTCTCTTGAGAATGAGTCACCATAACTTTAAGTCTTTCTACACAGCTTTCAAAATTTTTAGTTTTTATGCTTTGAATGGCAAATATTTAAATTCCAGGTTCCATTGCCTAGAAAGTTTGTAAACAGGAAAATAATATAGGAAACAACTACTCTCAGGCAGATTATTCAATCTAACAAAGTGGAAGAATATTTCAGTGTTACTTCTTGAAAACATGACTTATTCAAATTATGACATCTTTTTTTCATGTCTTCTCTAAAATTATACTGTAAGTTTCTTGGAAAAAGAAACTTAAGTTTCTTTGGAAAGGATGAAGTTTCTTTTGGAAAGGACGTTCTTTGGAAACGTAAGTTTCTTGGAAAAAGGATGTATTCCTTTTCTGTCATTGAAATTCATAGCATCATGGTGTACTGATGAAGATTATGTTCTCTGGATGCTGATGAGGCAAAAGCAGCTACTAAAATTAAGGTATTTATCACATCTAGACCAGGTCAAAACCAAACATTGTTAGGCCAGTGCCAGACATAATAATGTGTTGTTCTCTTAAAATGTGGCAATATCTGAAACCAATTTGAAAAGCTAAATAAGATAACATCTTGTAGCTGGTGTTGATAGTATTTCTGGACTCTTATGTGGACTCTAAAGGCGCACTGTTACATTTCAGTAACTAAGAACTTGTTCCAGGAAAGTCAAATCAGTCAAACAGAGGAACTACTGCAACATGAAAGACATATTTATGCATGTAAAATAACAGAAATTTAAATCTTTCACTTTCAAGCAATTAAACTGGACTTTCTTTACAAATCCTTCCACCTTATTCTCTGTTTTCATAAAGATAATTTGTATGTGATTTCCTTCTTACTCATCTCCACCCAGAAGATACGGTTTCTGGATGCTTTACCACTGATTAGCCTAATTCAAGTATAAAATGTGTCTTTCAGACACATTTTATGCTGTAGTCGAGAATGGTTCTTCAGATTTCAAAAGCTACAGCCCATCCCACTCCTAGTACTTTTGGTCTCTGGCAACTATATATTATACTTTTAGTTCTTTCAGTGTATATCTATTTTAAAATGATGGGAGAGCTGCTTTGTAACAGATCATTAACCTGAGTGACAGGTTTTGTGCTAACTGGCTTTCCTATCACAAAAGCATTCTCCCTTTTTCGGGTGGCTGTGACTATGTCTTGTAAATAGTGGGATTCTTGTTGATTATGCAGTTTTCACAGAGATGTAGAGCAAGCCCCCTATAGGGCCAGCAAAGTAAATAGAAAACTAGCTATGTGATGTTTAACAGTTTAAAAGTATAAAAAGGTTTAAAAGTATATTTTCTATTACACTATATCATAACTTATTAAAAACAAACAAAACAAAACAAACAAACAAAAAACTAAATACTGTAATATTAACAAACTTCTTACTTTCTGTCAAGGAAGTCAAATCTATATAATGATAGCTGATAGATTTATTTTATCTTATCTCCAAAATCTTTCATTTTTTTCTGAAGAGAGAAGAGAAAATGTATAACAGCAGTCTTGCAAAAATATAGATAGAATGACATCTCCCATCATCTTGTTGAGTGTATTTGACTAAGCAAAAATGAATAGATAGATAGACAGACAGACAGATAGATAATAGATAGATGATAGATAGATAGATGAACAAATGAAACACATATAAACCTGTTTAGTTGAAACTATACTTTGAAACTTATCTTTAGTCAAACATCAAAGCCAAAAAGATACTGTTAATGCATGTCAGAACATTCTAGCAACACATAAAATTAGGCTGTGAATCTCTGGACAACCTTATTGAAGGTTGATCCTGAACCTAATCAGTACAAAAGTTAGTTATTATGGAAGAGAGTAGGGTAGAAACCCTGATTATAACACAAATAAATAAATAAGCTCACGTATTATTCTGAATAAACTAATCACTTAAGGAACAAATCACTCAGGAACAAATCATTGTTCCTGAGACATTCTACCTCTTATCTACTGTGATTTTCTTGTTTCTCTAAAGTATGCAGAATTCCATTAGATATTTTTCCAAACTCTTGCTCGTGTACTTCCATAACTTTAATGATGATTATCTAATTCAGGAAAAAGATCACAGAATCCTAAGAGTTTCAATGGAAAGATCTTAAAGAATCAGAAAATTTAGAAGTAGTCTGAGACTGCATTTAACTAGAGGATTTGAAGTTGTTTCACTTTGTTGTTTTTGTTGTTGTTTTATCATCATTGTTGTTTTTAATGTTTTGTTCTTTCTGTTCATTAGCTGTGCGTTTTTTTATTATTATTATTATTATTTTTTCTTTTTTTTTCTTGCTTTGTTTAGGTTTAAGTTTTTAGTCAGCTTTTCATTGAGTTTTGCTTCTCTGATATTTTCCTGACTTCTTATACCAATTTTTGTACTCAATAAATTTTTTTGATTAAGTGGATATTTTGGGACTAACATATTTTCTTTTACCTCTTTACTTTTTTTCTATTCAGCTGGCACCTATTCTGAAAAGTAGGTGATATAACTGAAAAACTATGCAAAGCTTTTTGCTGGTATACAGAGTACATTACTATATCTGTTAAAACACAAAATATAGCTAGTGCTTCGAATCAGTCACACCACGTAATGTAAATCATTAACACTTTTTCATTAGTAGTTATGTTGCAGTTAAGCAAACTTTATGACATTGACCCTTACAAGATTAAATGATTAGGTATGCAGTTTCCTTTATAAGTAAAGACATGTCTGTCTATATAGCTATATCTATAGATACAGATATATTTAGCACAGTGTTTCACTGATCTATTCCCTGGCAAATACCTACTCTAATACCTTTGTTTTTTATGAATTCTTCTTCATTATCTATGTTAATGGATTATGCATATAGAAAGTGCAGACACATTGAATTAATATGTCAGTATTATCTTCAAAACTGTTGATCAACTGAAGGTTTCTAAATCCCTGTTTATTAATATAATATATCCAATATTAAAATTCTAAGGGTACAAAAAAGTTTCTGAAATTTCTAGATCTACTGTACATTGGTAATCTCTAAATTCAGTGGTCAATCTCTCTGACATGACTCAGATCCTGATCTGGGTAGTATCTATAGCACAAATAACATACTTAAAAGCACAGATGGTTAACTATTGATTACTTTTTAATTCTATATTCTTCTAGAAAAATTTCCATCTGCAAGGCTGTAAATACCTGTTTTCCACCAGCATGTTGTAATCATTTTTACACCACTATGGCTCACACATTCATTATTACCACTTAGATGAAACTCTTTTCCTTTCAATGGATAAAATATTCACTGACCCATAAGGACCAATTTTCTGCCATTAAATATTCTGTGGAATAAAAAGGGACAAACACCAAAAGATGACTCTCTGAGTGAACAGTTATGGTTTAAGGGTTTTATTTTTTAATGGAGTGGGATCTGAACCACAAACTCCTTTTCGTTTGTAACACTTCAGAAGTGTTTATATGGATAATTTATGCATGTGGTTGTCCACATCTTTGATTCTAAATTCCTAGGAGTGCTATAAAGTCATTACAAGTTTAGTGCTCAGGAAGAATTTAAACACCACTTTAAAATAAATGTTATAAATATTATTTTAGCTTGCTTTTTTAAAACTCGTCTGAAATATTATTTTATCTCTCAGTTCACAATTATCTCCTATAACTGGAAGCAAAGACACTGAGCAAAGAGTCCTTCAGAGTGATGTGACTAAGGCACACTACTTTTTTAACCAACAGCACTGAAGAAAATGTCATGTTTAGCTATCTCATGGTCCTAGAATCACAGCATGAAATGAAAATGCAACACTAGATATTCTGGTTAAACCACATTTCTAGTAGCGATCAAAACCAAACAGCAAAGAACAAGAATAGAAAATAGAAAATGCAAATAATGATTACTTAACTGCATTCCTTCCTTATCTGTAGTGTATACTCTGTTGTATGCAGTGTAGCAATACCAGAGTTCTGTTGATTTTGGTCTTCTCTGAGACCCTGGATGAAGCCTGGGATGTGTCCCTGCCTTTTAGGCCAGTCCTCCAGTGAAGGGAGACTCACTTCATATCAAAGAAATTGTGAGGTGCTTGAATAGACAGTATGTCATCAATTTCTTTCTAGAGAAAATATCACCCCACTTCTGAGCTTTTGCCCTGTAAAAAAGTCTTCATGGAAGATTTGAGTGGAAACACCTCTCATAAAACCGAAACCTAAAAAAATAAACTATATCTCTGAGATCATGGTCCTAACATTTTGTGAACTCTCACTTCTTTGATGCCATAACTAATTCCTTGGTGAGCCTGTTCCAATGTCCAACTGCCCTCTCAACTGAGAATTTTCCTAACGTCCAAACTGAACCTACCCTGATACAGCTTCATGTTGTTCCCTTGGGTCCTATTGCTGGTCATCAAAGAGATGAGGTCAGCACCTTCACCTTTACTCCCCATTAAAAGGAAACTGTAGACTGTGATAAGTCTACAGTTTCTTTCTAACTTTCTCTTCTCTAGGCTGAACATGCCAAGTGATCTCAGCCACTCCACATATGTCTTGCCCTCTAGATCCTTCACCATATTTGTCGTCTTTTGTTTTCACAAAGCTGTTAAATATAGTGTTGAAGGGCTAAGGGTTGCTATTAGTGAACAAATATAAGCAATGCTCACTGGGATGACCTGTATGTTCTGTTCATGAAACAGACTGGTAACTGACTACCACTCCAGGATGTCTAATGGCATCCTTTACACCTGATTTCTGCATTATCTGAGAACCAACAATTTGTTCCTAGTTAACTGAAATGTAATATTTGATCTTACCATGTATCTCCCACATGAATCCATATTAAAGGATGCTCTGCTTAAAGCTCAGACACTATCACATGCTACATATCTTTGTCTTTCTCTTCCTCTCCCTCTTTGTCTCTTTCTTTCTTGCTATAGAATCTCTTGTAGGCAATTCAGTTGATAAACTCTGTTTAGAAAGAGCTGGGGAGGAGAGGTGTTAAAAAAAAATGCAATTGTCAAAAAAAAAAAAAAAAAACATTAAGTGGAATTCTTATTGTGACTATTCTACTTTTAGTGCCTAAATGGTTTACAAAACCCAAAGGAACTGAAAACTAACAAGTAATTATATCAACAGTAGCAAAAGGCAAAGAGAAAACATAGAGTTAAACAATCCCAAGTCTCAAATATGTTATAAGAATAAATGTTGGATATTAGCTGTGTATAAAAGTGATAAAAGCTATACTGAGAACTAATATTTAATCAGCCCATACATTAAAAATTAAAGCTGAATCTGTTTTCACAAAATATGCTCTAACCTATACTTCAAAAAAGCCCAATTGATTGTAGCTTCTCAGACTGAAATGGGGTCCACATTTAAAGTACATTCACAAAAATTTCTGAATCAATATGAAAGTTGTATTCTTCTTATTAGACACTGTGGGAAATGTGGGAAAATGTGGGAAAGATGGAGCTTGTGACTTTATATTTCAGAAAAACTCATAATTTTTTGAGTTTTGTAGCGGGAATGCTGTTGATGATGGAAAAATGAATGGGAAGCAAAGCTAAATGAGTTTGGTTAGGACACTTAGTACTTCCTGGTGGAAGCTTAGCAAAATATTCAAAGCTTTTATTTAAACAACATTTATTATTATTATTATTATTATTATTATTATTAATAGGAAATAATTTCAAAGATAAATAAGCAGTGAATCAATAAATTTTCATCTGTGACCTGAGAGTTCATTCAATATGAACCATTTATCTTGTGTATTTTTCCATAATAAACCAACAAACAAACAAACAAATAAGAGCTTAATAATATTTCACGTCGGCTCCTTAGTTTGTGGTATTGTCAACATGCACTGAAAATCACAACTAACCCAAAAGCATATCTTAAAGAAAGTCAGAAATGAGTCAATATTACATTGTGTTTAAAGTAACCTTCATAAATAAACACAAGTTATATTAATAGACTGTAGTATAAACAGCATGTGTTGAGGAATTATATCAGAAAACACTCCTAATGACAATCAAGTAATAAATATTGTGAAAATCTTATGAACATTCAGCAAAATCTGTACTGAAATCAACTTAGCCTTCTAAAACTCATTTAGAGAAACGTATTTATGAGATTTATGAGGTTGATTTTGTTATTTCTCCCATTTAAAATAGAATTAAATTTTTTCAGAAAAATTTAATTTAAAATCATCACCAAGTTAAAAAAAATAGAATTTTAAACATCAAAAAATAATATTCTAGAGTGTCTTTAATGTGATTTCAAAACTCAGGGATACAATTATTAATGAATAGTATCTGCAGGAAAATTTTTCAGAAACTGAAATCCAGAAAATATTTAATTTTCATGACTAACTATATAGCAATAGAGAACTTAGATAAATAAGTCCTATATTACACTTTTTCTTCTCAATTCAGTAGCTATTAGAGATCAGTAGGCATCAATATTAAAGTACTGTATTTGTAAAAACAAAGAAATATCTGTCAGCCTCCATAGTTTGCAATCACTTTAAGTCTGTGATTATTTTTTTTCTAAAAAAAAAAAAAAAAAAAAAAAAAAAAAAGACATTTCAGCTTGACGATGAGGTAAGAGGAGAAAATTACTCTGAAAAGTGTTTCTTCGCTCACTCATATATTCAGGGATAAAAGTACCTGGAAAATATGTAAAACTCAGGTCAGTTCACTCTTCCTAAAGAGATATGATTGTCAACACCTACCTCTTAGAATTGTGCTTTGTATAGCAAATAATGTGATGTTCTGGGAGTTGTGCTCATTCTCTCTTCTACATATTCCTTGAGACTGTCCCACATTATGGGACAGTCTCAAGTCATGTCCCACATGAACATTTTTTTTTTTTTTTTTTTTAACAAATGATTAGAATTAATCATCTTGTTTTCAAATAAATGGATTTTCTGAAAAGTCATTCGCATTGACAATTCAGGGTAGTTTTTCCTCTGGTGTCAACATTTATCTAATCTTCTAGTTCTTTTAGGATTTCAAAGTCATACAACTGAAGTACAACAGTTATTTTTTTTTTCTTCTTTTTTTTTTTTTTTTTTCTGGTTATCAACCTTTATTAACATTTTAGTTGATATCTTTGACTTTATCACTGCAAGTTGATCCATTTCCTAGAGATTTCACAGAAATGTATAGTTTAGAGGATGATAGTTTGAAGAATATTATAGTAGTCTGAATTTTATTTGCATCAAGATATGATGTGCAGTATAAAAAAGCCTCTCAGTACCATATATTTATCTTCTGAAAGGATAGTTTGTTTTTTTGTGTGTGTGTGTGAAAGCATTCAATTAATTATATTATGTCAAGAAGTATTAGTAAGTTTCCTACGGGGACCTTCTCTCTTCAAATAAATCATAGTTTTTTAGCAAAATCATAAAATTAAAACAAAACAAAACAAAGTACACACAAAGTAAAAGAAATTAGAATCATAGAATCATAGAATATCCTGAGTTGGAAGGGACCCTTAAGGATCATCAAGTCCAACTCTTGACACCGCACAGGTTTACCCAAAAGTTCAGACCATGTGACTAAGTGCACAGTCCAATCTCTTCTTAAATTCAGACAGGCTCGGTGCAGTGACAACTTCCCTGGGGAGCCTGTTCCAGTGTGCAACCACCCTCTCTGTGAAGAACCCCCTCCTGATGTCAAGCCTAAATTTCCCCTGCCTCAGCTTAACCCCATTCCCGCGGGTCCTGTCACTGGTGTTAATGGAGAAAAGGTCTCCTGTCTCTCGACACCCCCTTACGAGGAAGTTGTAGACTGTGATGAGGTCTCCTCTCAGCCTCCTCTTCTCCAGGCTGAACAGGCCCAGTGACCTCAGCCGTTCTTCGTACGTCTTCCCCTCCAGGCCTATCACCATCTTCGTAGCCCTCCTCTGGACACTCTCCAACAGTTTCATGTCCTTTTTATACTGTGGTGCCCAGAACTGCACACAGTACTCGAGGTGAGGCCGCACCAGCGCAGAGTAGAGCGGGACAATCACCTCCCTTGACCTACTAGCGATGCCGTGCTTGATGCACCCCAGGACACGGTTGGCCCTCCTGGCTGCCAGGGCACACTGCTGGCTCATATTCAACTTGCTGTCTACCACGACCCCCAGATCCCTCTCTTCTAGGCTGCTCTCCAGCGTCTCATCGCCCAGTCTGTACGTGCAGCCAGGGTTTCCCCGTCCCAGGTGCAGGACCCGGCACTTGCTCTTATTGAACTTCATACGGTTGGTGATCGCCCAGCTCTCCAACCTATCCAGATCCCTCTGCAAGGCCTTTCCACCCTCATTCGAGTCCACGACTCCTCCAAGTTTGGTGTCATCAGCAAACTTGCTCAAAATACCTTCTATACAAACATGCTCAAAATACCTTCTATACTTGCTCAAAATACCTTCTATGCTAAGATGGTTCTATTGCTAAGAACCATCCAAGGATCCCCTATGACTTGTATTCTTCTTGGAAATGTGAATTAAATATTTTTTGCTATGTTCAGGAGGTGTCTTCAAGGTTGAATGTGTAGGTCATACTTGCTAGATAAATCCAGATAATCCTAATAATACAAATGTTGTTTCCATTGCAATATGAATAACCACCTCAAAACTCCTCCATGATGAGTGATTCTAGCTGCTTTTATGAAAATATGCTTTTTATGAAACAATGAATTTTTGCTGTCAATTAGTTTTACTGTTACTTTTAAACTACTCTACAACAGTGTTAAATGTTTTGCATGAAAACAGTATTTCAGGCTGAACTCAGACAAATGTAGTTTGCAGTGCTCACAGATACTAGTTATTATTGTTAGATTGATTCAAACTTAATTTCCTAGATTCAACATTATTCAAATTACTTATATTAATTCTAGATATCTAGATTATGATAGAGAAAAAGAGAAAAAATATAAAGCAGTATTTTAATAAGAGATAAATACATTTTCAAATAAAATAAAATAAAATAAATAAAATAAAAAGATAAAAGATAAAAGATAAAATTAAAGGTAAAATAGAAGATAAAATAAAATAATAAAAGGGTTACATGGGATACATGTATACCCAGACTCTTATTCAGTTTAACTGTCTTGGTAGTACAGTCATACTTAACAAGCTGTGAAATATATGTGGCTTTGTTATTTAAAACGTATTAAGGAAGTCCCCTGGCCAAAGGCTTTAGTAACACAGAGAGGATGAGCAAGATACAGAACCAAGAAGCAGGTTTCTTTAGTGAAAGAGAAGTGAGACACTTAGGTGGTTATGATACTTTTGATGGCTGAATATATTACTGAAAATCTAGGTATGACTTGTTTTGTGCCAGAACATTGCAATGCACTGTTGATAAACATCTTTCCCATTCATTTCATCGTCAATATAGCAGAATGTTTTCAATTGAATTTGATGGTCTCCTACCGCTAACTGCCACCTGTCACCATATACCACCAAGCTACTCAGAAATAAATCTTTTTTTTCTGAAGTGGCAATATGAAATACTGGTAACAGCAGTTATTTCTGGATTTTTTTAAGAACACTTGTGTCATGGATGGTGCAAAGACTACTGAAAACATCACCATACTTCTCTATTCTTATTAAATAGTGTACTTTGCAATACGATAATGAAGGTTATTTGTTTTGCTTTTTTGGTTTCTGACTTCCTTTAATCCTTCATCATTCTGACGGTCACTGACAGAGAAAGATATAGTATGAATGTTTTTTTTATCAAGAAAAGCTTTGGCAAAAAGTCTGGGAAAACATCACACAAGTCTGCTGTTCTCTTATGTTGTTAATTTAATATATTCAGTTTCTAACTTTCTTTACTTATGTCAAAAACACTATTAGTTAAACTAACAAGTCACATCTTTCTATTTGTTTAATTTTTTAGAATAAAGATAATGATGAAAGGAGGCCAACTCTTCTTGAAATATAGGAAGGAAGAACATGACAAAAAACGTTAATGGGCTTTCTGGGGGAGACCAATGAATAAAGGAATATAATACATATGAAATCAACAACATTGTCTCATTTATTTGAGATTGCATACTTTTTTTTTTTTTTTTTTTCCTTTTTCTTCCCCCCACCCTCCACTCCCCTATTATTTTAATAGCTCTTTGACTTTGCTTTGCTAGTATGTGTAGATCACAAGGCAGGGAGGTGTGAGCCTGTGAATACCACCCTCAGGAGTCCACATCAAGCACACAACAAAGATCCAAGAAATCTTTAATCTAACAGAAAAAAAAAAAAAAAAAAAAAAAAAAAAAAGCGTCAAAACAACTTGAATAAGCACAAATTAGTGCAAATTTTAACAGTGAGAATAATTAACCATTAGAATAGCTCACCATGAAAGCATAGGATCACCATTGCTTTAAGTTTTTAAAAGGGTGTTTCTCTGAGAGAGACTTCATTCAAACATAAATTGTTAAACTAAGTACAGGGAATCCTTAGGATTTTTATGTGAAATGTCAGAATAAATTAATATACTCTTTTAGGCTTACTGATAGTGTGAAAATATTCAAGTGTCAATACAATCTCACACCAGAGTATGATGGAAGCAAGGACAGATAGATTTATCTTGTAGATATCTGTATGATTTGAGAGGAAGTAGAGTGGTAGAAATGCAGTCTTTAGCTGATTATATACCCAACAGATAATTAAGTTGACCTCAGCTGGGAATTCTGTTCAAAGAGTCACAAGATTTTTGTCTTCTTTAAAACAGTCAGTGGAAATATAGATATTTTATCTTTATTTCTGATATATATATATATTAACAGTTGGTGAAAAATGTTATTTTTAAAAAAATCATCTTTTATTTACTTTTCCCTTCTCTTTCCATTGTACCACCAATCTAAAAGAATTAAACTTATATTACTGGTTATGGTTCACTCACATTTAGCTAGTTCTGTTTTTT
>NC_048926.1:33106101-33106711 GCF_011077185.1 Oxyura jamaicensis
GGGAGGAAGGATGATACGTGGAAAAGCATTTTAAGCTACAAAGTTAGCTCTTTTGAAAGGGGTAGCTGAGACTAAATAGAAAACCAAGCTCTGGAAAAGTCAATTTCCATTCATAAACTATTTTGAATAACAACAAAATTGAAAATGATATTGGCAACTTAATAAAATGCTTTATGCTCTCTTCTCATAAGATGTAAAAAACAAAATGTTTTTGTTAGATTGTAGTTCTAGACATCACATTACAAATATTTGTACTGTGTATTATCACTAAATAAGTATATTATGTTGTGCTGGTAACTTCAGCCTGCAGCTGTGAAATTTTTGCCTTGTTATCCTGCCGTCATTTAAGAACTTTATTTATAAATTATTGATTAAACATTTGCAAATACAGTGTGTTAGACAGTGGACGTATGTCTTTATGTGAAGCTTCAGACAGGAGGAAAAAAAAAAGTGAAAAACAAACAAACAAACAAAAAAACAGCAATCCCATTAAAATTCTGGATGTAACACTAGTTGGAGACCTTGTAGACTGGCTAAGTCAATCTCTAAGAAAATAGTACACAGAGGAAACAGGATGAAAAAAAAAAAAAAAAAAAAAAAAAAAAAAAAA
>NC_048926.1:33106811-33108687 GCF_011077185.1 Oxyura jamaicensis
TGCTGAAGAACTTCTGGCCTTCTGGCAAGAAACAAAAACTGCACTGACTGTCTGTCACATTTCCTCTGATAGGTAATTTATTATTTTGTATATTTTAAGTCACTTCAAAAAGTCCAAGGGAACTAATAAAGCCATTTCAACTTTTCCCAAATATATATAACATAACACCATAGTATACTTTCTCCTGTAGAGTGTTTTTAAAATGTAATTTCTTTCTAAAAATTGTGGACTTACTGTCCTATGAAAATATACATAAACAATGAAAATCTTTTTAGGTGTTAGGTATTATAACCATAAAATATGGACAGTTTACATGCTTTCCCAGGAAGACTTAATTATACAAAATTATTAGCAGAAATCGTAGTTTATCATGGTACCATTTCTTCATCTGTTTGTATGCTAGAGTATGCAGTACATTCAGATATGCACAATGTTGTCTTACATAGCTAGACTATGAAATGGATACCTTCTATTGAAGAATAACTAATTGCTAGGCCAAAGAAGTCCTATAATTTTGTGCTCAGTATCTCATATCCCAGAACTGCAGATTCCTCCTTAGCTCAGTCTTGGCTTTCATCTAGATCATCTAAAACTCTAATTATGCCTTTTACCTAACATTTCCATTGCAATTTTCTCCAACTTTATTCTTGAACCTCTTGCCCTCCCTGTGTCCCTTTATCGCATGATCAGAGACATATAGGTAGAGATGAATTAACGGCATACATGCAGACTGAGTCTTAGTTCTTCCTTCAGATTTTCCCAAGTGAAGCTTCTTCCTGAGGCTCAGAGTTCCATGCTGTAGGCTACACAGTAAGAATCTGACTTTCAGATGATCTTTTAGGTGTGCTTATTAAGTCTACTGAGAGTCATCTAAAAATGTTATATTGAGGAATCGATTTGTACAAAATTTAATAGTTTTGAGTGTCTACTGTTGAGAATTGATAAAGCTGGTATAAAAAAAATCCATATTCCTTCAACCCTGCAAATACTGTCTGATTGCTAAGCCCCCATCCCCCTATGCCCCACATTTTTGTTGACACATGACTATTATGATTGAAATCTTCCCTGACAGCCCTGGTTTTCAGAAAAGAAAACAGACATTTGCAAACCTAAATGCACCCGCCAAGAAGTAAACCTATATTTAGGTACATAATTATTGAAAAATATTTGTTGCTTTTTTTTAAAGGTTCTGATCATTGAAATAAATAGAAGTAGATTCTCTAACTCCTAAAATTAGGTCAGTTTTGAAGTGTCCCAGCAAGAACTTAACTGCTTAGCTTTACACATATACACACACACACACAAACACACATATATATGTATTTCCTGTTACTAAATCTCAGGGGAAAAAAAAAAAAAAAAAAGGAAAAGTAAAAAAGAAAGAAAGAAAAAAGTGAAAAAAAATAAAAGGAAAAAGAAGAAGAAAAAAGGTTTGCCATTATTGGCTTTGCGCAAATATTTTATTCAGTTTCATTCATTGTACAATCCTCTTCATTTTTTATATATTTATTTATTTTTTGCTTTGTGTTTTATATTCAAACAAACTCAGACTGCCAAAGCAAAATTGCTGAGTATCACCTGGTTTAATGTTGAAACCTTAAAAATCTGAATATTTCAGATCGTGCAAAATTGTACTATGACCCACTTTTAATACAATTACCACCCCAAAAAAGTGTGTATATATATATATATACAATATATATATAAAATATATAAATAATATATATATAACAAATATAAATAATATATATGTATAAATTTCCTTGCAAACAGAGACTATTCAGAAGCACAGTTCTTAATTATTTTTAATGATTAGAGCTCAAAATGTTGGAAGCCACCCTCTATCCTCTATTCTGGACATTCAAATATTTTCCAG
>NC_048926.1:33108787-33165659 GCF_011077185.1 Oxyura jamaicensis
TTTTTTTTTTTTTTTTTTTGTTTTTTTTTTGTTTTTTTTTTTTTTTTCTGTGCAGTTGAAGATAATACCCATCTTCATCAGAAAACTGTGATATCATTAATTCTGCTCTGCTGCTTTAAAGGAAATTAATAATCAATTTTCCTTCTTCTCTCCTTAATTGACACCATAATAAAGACAAAAATAGTTTATTTAACATGGCAAAGAAATTATACAGTAAAAGAGATTCTTAAGCATTAACTGGAGTCTTTTCGTTCATGGCATTGACATCTAAAGGGAAGAATTAAGAATTAGTGACTTTAAATCAACTGTAGAATCAATTATATAGAATACTGCAAGTGCCCTCCTCATTCTCAGCACACTTGCATAACAACTATATCAATCCTAAGGACAGATCTATAAGTAAATCTGGGGCTTTGGATATAATTATGTTCACTTTTGACCTTTGGAGGACCACTACTAAAGATATATCTTCCCAATTGCCTGAAGTATCTAATACAAAATCATGTTTTTTGATTCAGTGCCTTAATGGTCTAATAGTCTTTAGCAAATGTGATTTCAGTGTATTTGGGCTGGACACTGTAATACAAAAAGCCCGGATCAGCTCTGTGAGCAGAGAATGGTGTTGTTTTATCACTCTGTCAGACTTGGGGTTGGAAGGTACCTAGAAAGATCACCGGGTCCAACCCCCCTGCAAAGCAGGTTCCTTAGAGGAGGCTGCCCAGGTAGACGTTCAGACAGGCCTTGAATATGTCTAGAGAAGGAGACTCCACAACCTCCCTGGGCAGCCTGTTCCAGTGCTCCACCCTTATCGGGAAAAAGATCTTTCACATGTTGGTGCAGAACTTCCTGTGATCCATTTTTTTGGCAATTGCCCTGTCCCCACAAACCGCTGAAAAGAGGTTGGCCAAATCCCTCTGTCTCCCACACCTCAAGTATTTATACACATTGATGAGATCCCCTCTCAGTCTTCTTTTCTCAAGGCTGAACAGACCCAAGTCTCTCAGCCTTTCTTCATAGGGAAGATGCTCCAGGCCATGTATCATCTTCGTGGCCCTCCACTGGACTCTTTCCAGGAGATTCCAGTCTTTTTTGTACCGGGGATCCCAGAACTGGACACAGTACTTCAGGTGAGTCCTGTCCAGGGCAGAGTAGTGGGGGAGGAAAACCTCCTTTCACCTGCTGGCCACGCTCCTTTTAATGCATGCCAGGATCCCATTGGCCCTCTTGGGCACCGGGGCACACTGCTGGCTCATGGTCAACCTGTCATCCACCAGGACCCCCAGGTCCTTCTCCTCAGACCTCCTCTCCAGCATGTCGCCCCACAGCCTGTACTGATACGTCCAGTTGTTCCTTCCCAGGTGCAGGACTTTACACTTGCTCTTATTAAACCTTGTTTGATTTCTTCCTGTCCATCTTTCCAGCCTGTCCAGGTCTTGCTGAATGGCAGCACAGCGTTCTGGCATGTCGGCCACTCATCCCAGCTTTGTGTCATCAGCGTACTTGCTGAGGGCAGACACTATTCCCTCATGAAGGTTTTTGATGAAGTTGTTGAACAAGACCAGACCCAGCACCGACCCCTGGGGAACACCGCCAGTCACAGGTCTCCAGCCGGACTCTGTGCCACCGATCACCACCCTCTGAGCTCAGCCAGTCAGCCAGTTCTCAACCCACCTTACTGTCCACTTGTCTATCGCACACTTTCTCAGCTTTGCTAGCAGGATGTCATGGGAGACAGTACCGAAAGCCTTGCTAAAGTCAAGGTAGATGACATCCACTGCTCTCCCCCCATCTACCCAGCTGGTGATGCCATCATAGAAGGCAATGAGGTTGGTCAAGCACGATTTCCCCTTGGTGAATCCATGCTGACATCTCATAACATTATTCTCTTCCAATTACTTGGATATTACATCCAGAACAAGCTGCTCCAACACCTTTCCAGGGACAGATGTGAGACTGACTGGCCTGTAGTTTCCCAGATCCTCCTTCTTGCCCTTCCTGAAGACCCGAGTGACATTGGCTATCCTCTCATCTTCAGGCACCTCTCCTGTTCTCCAGGACCTTCCAAAGATGATAGAAAGTAGTTCGGCAATCATCTCTGCCAACTCCTTAGCACATTAAGAAGTCAATACTTGACTTCAATACAGGGCTTGCTGATGACAAAGTATTGCTTGGTTTCTGTAACTACATGATTTACCATTTGTAGATATGCAGATTTTTGGAACCGAAATCATGTTCTTATTTTATTTCCTTCTGTGAAGTACTAAAAACTTTATTTTTTTTCCTGCAGAAAACAGGTTAGTTCTCTCTACAGGAAAATAACCAGTATACGTTTCCGATGGTAGTCAAAATAATAAATACTTAATAAAGGATTTTATACATAATATGAAGGATAGTAAAATGTATACTGAAAATAATTATTGTATTATTGATTTTCTGAAGACACTGATGTCGAGTAATATTGGATAGAGTCAATGACCTAAAATCAATTGCTGACTTAAAACTGACTTCTGTTTTAAATACTTCTGTTTAAAGTATTGAGTACTTTAAAATAGACTCTTTCTTGGAGAAAAGGGGTTATACTGTAAGAATATATTAATAGATTTAAAAAATATATATACTTTTTTTCTTTCTTTCTTTTGCTTTAGTATCATTCTGAAATCAAGTCATATATCAAGTCATATATATGAAATCAAGTCATATATATATTTCAAGTCATATATATATTTCAAGTCATATATATATTTCAAGTCATATATATCCTATTTATGATTTTACTTTCCCATACATCTTACCTATGTATTTAGTCTAAAGCTTAGTGTAAGGCTGGTGAAAAATTCTGCTCTTTTAACTTGAAATTCCGTTTTACATTTATTTTAGAAGCTAGAAAGTTAGTGAAGAAGGAAGATAATTGTTATGTGGAATGGGACATGATGTATCTGAACTTTCAAATGCTGCTAAAAGCACCCTGAAATTGTCTGGAGTTAAACAATAGAGTAATATTTCCCACATTAAGAGGATAGAGAACAAATAAGTGAGCAGAGACCACAAATCTGAACAACTATTTAAAAATATATTTCACAACTGCCTCATGTCAGGTTAGGGGGAGAGGGACTCATCTCATGGCCTGTAAATGTTATACACAGCTTTACTGGACACTCAGAATCACAGAATCTAGGTTGGAAGAGACCTCCAAGATCACCGAGTCCAACCTCTGACCTAACACTAACAAGTCCTCCACTAAACCATATCCTGAAGCTCTACATCTAAACATCTTTTCAAGACCTCCAGGGATGGTGACTCAACCACTTCCCTGGGCAGCCTATTCCAATGCCTAACAATCTTTTCAGTAAAGAAGTTCTTCCTAATATCCAACCTAAACCTCCCCTGGCACAACTTTAGCCCATTCCCCCTCATCCTGTCACCAGGCACGTGGGAGAATAGACCAACCGCCACCTCGATACAGCCTCCTTTCAGGTACCTGTAGAGTGTGATAAAGTTGCCCCTAAGCCTTCTCTTCTCCAGGCTGAAAAATCCCAGCTCCTTCAGCCGCTCCTCATAAGACTTGCTCTCCAGACCCTTCACCAGCTTCGTTGCCCTTCTCTGGACTTGCCTGAGCACCTCCATGTCCTTCTTGCAGTGAGGGTCCCAAAACTGAACACAGTACTCGAGGTGTGGCCTCACCAGATCTGAGTACAGGGGGACAATCACTTCCCTGGCCCTGCTGGCCCCAGTGTTTCTTATGCAAGCCAGGATGCTGCTGGCCTTCTTGGCTACCTGAGCACACTGCTGGCTCATATTCAGCCGACTGTCAACCAATACTCCCAGGTTCTTCTCTGACAGGCAGCTTTCTAACGACTCATCTCCCAGCCTTTAACACTGTTTGAGGTTGTTGTGCCTCAGGTGTGGCACCCAGCATGCTCTGTGTTCACTAGTTTATTTACCCTGTGATGACCTACAAGGATAACCTCCAGAAATATACCCTCACACAGCATCTGCCTGTGTTCATTCAGCTAGCAATCTTCTGTTCAGAGGTAACACATCTTGAAATTTGAATTAGATCTTGATTAGATCAAGAAATGCACTCCAAGTCATTCCTCAAGGCTCAGCACTTCGACACATACCAAAGTATGACTTAGCTGCCTTTGTTTTTTGGGTGCACTTTGCACCTTTTTACCTCACTTTAACTCATGCCCATCTGTTTCCCTCCACTCTATCTACTGGAGGGGAACATATGGTTCTGAGTACTGAATTCTATTTTTTTTTTTTTTTTTTTTGCCACACTTTCAATTGTATTGCCATATGTCCTAGTATAATACTGTAATTGCTCAGACTTGGTGCTAGAAATACAAAAGGGCATTTCACAAGGAAATGAGTTTACTTGTAGTATATAATAAAACATAAACAGCTGTCACCATAGCATCCTCAAATAATGTGCTGACTTGCTCTGCACACAATGCTTCTGTAATTTTAAGAATTTAAAAACCTATAATAATTCCTTGTTCATCAGTTCTCTCTTCATCACTTTAAAACAAAGAGAGACACTATTTTTATATTTTTCTATTAAGTCAGATTATCTCACTACTCCATTCTTCTCCACAGGAACCTTTCTGGGTCCTTGTTACTAGGAGGAATATATATCAGAGGAGTCAGAGAACAATGAAACCATTTAATTTTACAAGGATTTTATATTCTGGGGGAACACTGCTAATTTAACTACATTATATTTCTGCCTAACTGAGAAGAAATAAAACCCACTGTTTTTGCTGTAATAAATAGGACAGTACTCCCTGTGATATTTTTACTTTGTGAGCATATGGTTGCAGTTTAGAAAATCTACTGGAAGAACATTTGTGCAATATGCACACACTGGATTTCTATTATTCATGGTGACAGCATAACAGTATGACAGTTTACACCTCCCCTAACTCATTTTTAGTTTTGTCTGGCATTTTGGTGGTAGTTTTTTTGTTTTTACCCCCCCCCCCCTATTTTTTTTGCTTTTTTTTTTTTTTTTTTTAGCATGAATCTTAACAAATGCCAGAACAACTTAATTAAATATGGAAAATGAAGATGTCTTATAAATGAAATGATGATACTTTGGAAAACTCTAAGTATGGATACCAGAGCACAAGCTCAGTTTCTAGATTTCAATGAGCACCCAAAACAGGTGACAATCCAAAAAGAAGTAGTGTTGGACATATGGTAAGCACCTTGCAACCAGGAAATAATTATTTTATTTTTTTAAAGGGTGGTTTGCCCAAAATGAGTCTTTTCACAGGAACACATGTGCCAGTTTCTGCAGTGATCTGTCTCACATCCCTGGTGGAAACTAGTTCAAAAGGAGAAAATAATCTACAATGCTTTCTAGAGTCCTTTTTATCTATGCATTTTACAACGGTATTTGATTTCTTCCCAAAAGATATTATGAATCTGACATTGTCTGGTAGACCCTGGTCTTTCCAGTTCAGACCCTGATTAACTGGTAGACCCTGATCTTTCCAATTTTTAGTCATACATAGAGATGTTAGTCAAGAAGTTATAAAGTTTCATATCTGCAATTGTAATACATGTGTATTTTGTTGTTGTGGTAGGTCTAACTGCTGATTTTTTTGTTTGGCTAGTTTCTGTTTGGTTGGTTGGTCTTGCCACTACTTTATAAAGCTGTTTGCTGACTCAGTCTGGAACTACTCATTTGTTATAGCAGTCTGTCACCTAAATTAGATTTTTTTCTGCTTACTCTTTTGACTGAGTTCCTGCCCTCTGGTGATCTTCCTCTTCAGGTTTCAGCAAATTGTCCTTTATGTTGGAAAGACAAGGTTTATTTATTTATTTATTTCTAAAACCACAACATCAGCCCACCAGCTCTTCCATGGGCTACCAGACTTGCCAGGCAGGGATCTTTTTTAAATTATCTTGCTTACGTATTTGATTTCTGTTACTGGATTTGCTTAATTATTGCTCTGTGTGTGTTGACATTTGAGGAAGTTTTGATTTCCAATCCCATTCCCATATGGAGATGAATCAATGGAATTTTGTAGCGTATTATTTGAGTTTTATATATAAAAGTATTATATATATAGTATTATATAGCGTACTATCAACTGCAAGATATTTCTTCAATTTCCTGGTACCAGTTTTGTAGCTTCCAGAAAGTCTTCCTCCACTGAAACTGTATTACAAATGTACAGTGTAAAAATACTTTCTGCCAGTGGAAATTAGCTGTAGGAGACATCACTGTCTTATTTTTATTTTTTTGATTACTTTAATCTTTCATACTTCACTTGTTACTTACTCTGAGCTTGATGTTTATTTTTTTTTATTATTATTATTTTTTTTTTTTTTCCAAGAGACATATCTCCTTGCTGTACTTGCCCAAGCCCCTTCTCCTGGGTCTGAAGCATAAATAATTCTGGTGATGTTAACTCTTAATTCTATCAGGATTACTGTTTGGTCTCCTGTAAACAAAGTTTCATTTTGCACACATGGCTCATTTCTCAGTAGGTAGTAGACTCGTGTGGCATGTACTTTTTGAATGTCACTGTCCCTAGAGAATAAGTTGTTTTATTGTTTATAGTATGTTAGTGTTTTGCTGGATTGCCTGGCACCTTTTATTAGAGATGTGAAAATATTCTAACATGTTGATAGACTCTACTTCCAGTCCACACAGCCATCTGTGATGTATTCTGGAAGGCCTGCCTTCCCTTCCGGACTAGTATCTCACAATATTACTGATATACCCAGGCAACACTGGATCCTCAGAAGAGATCACTGACAGTCCAACAGTTTGAATTATGGTCATTCAGATTTAGTTTCTTTATTATTATTTTTAACTTTTTGATGAGACTGGCCACTGTACTAGATCCGATGGAACTGTGCAGTTCCAAAGGACTTTTAATGAGACCTCTTTTGATAAAAATGAACTTTATTTTATTTTATTTTATTTTATTTTTTACAGAACTCGTTATTACTTAATGTATACAACTTCATGAATACAATTTCCTTTATGTCTGGATGAAGACAGAAAGGGTGAAAAGTTTTTTTTTTTATGTCAGCTGAGAAACTCTTCTTATAACTGGTTACATTTTTCCCAATAGCTTAAGTAATATGCATCTGATTACATATTTCCTGGGAAACTTTTCTGTATATATGCAAAAAACAGCCAAGCAGTAATAAATACTCATCAGCCTGAACAGGAAGGAAATAATTAAGAAATCCAGGTTATGCCACAGATCCATAGTGTATGGCTGCCTCATATTCTAAATCACAGTGAAGCTTCCTTATTAGAGTGTTCTGGACCTAGTGACAAAGAGCTGCTATGACAAGTGCAAAGAGATGAATCTCAAATTCTTGGAGACTGCAGGTTTGCTCTCACGCATCATAGCTGGAAGAGGATGCAGCAACCTTCCTTTGATGCTTCAGAGCATCAAAGTTGGCTTGCAAATAATGCCAGTGTTACAAACAGAAATTTAAGTCTAGCAGCAAAATTATTATGATTTTGTTGATTAGCCTTTTGTTTCTCAGCGTAGAGACTTATTGTAACATAATTTTCAGTGACTTTTTCATAACTTGTTTATATAGCTTCTCTATTTCACTGTAGCTTGCATGTGGACTCTGAAGCTCATGGCACTAGTTTTATTTTGAAAATTCCAATGAAGGTTTTGTACAAGTAAAATAAAAGGTTCTGGCCCATTTATCCCCACAAGTTAAAGTCAATGCTTCTTGGCTCCGCAATAATTTTCCTCTGAGGACTCAAACTTCAATGTTTTTTGCAGTGTTCTAAATTAAACTAAATACTTGCTTAATTAGTTGTACATTTAATTAAATTCTATTCTTTCCTATGCTGTTTGAGTTGGTAGGTGATTGTGGAAAGTAGTACTACATATATTGTTTTGAAGTTCCAGAACTGAGATACTATTTAATACAAAACAATGATTTACTACTCCTTATCTACTAAATTCTACAACATGACAAGACACTAGAAGAGACAGAAGATGAAAGAAGAAGATGAAACGCCTTACGGAACACCAACACAATCATGTTAAAAATACATCTGGAGACAGAAGTATCCTCTGCTTTACAGAATTACACACGAAAGTTTCACACAAAAGATTTACCTTTTTTTCAGAAATGAAAATTGGAATATTGAAAGGAGCTGCAAGAGTGACAAAAAACCTGTGACCACATTAAGCATTCTGACAAGGATGGAAAAATCTAGAAAGAAACATAATAACTGCCAAAAACGAACTCAGGCCTCAGCAGTTATAATTTGGCAGTGTTGTTTGCTCCATAGTCTCTACTCAACATATCCCAGCTGTGCATCTGTCATTCAACTGTCCAACTCAGTCTATGCAGAATTTTCTTACTAAGGCACCTACCTAATCAGTCTGTGGAAGCACAGTGCTTCATTTGTTCATATTTCCTCCATAGAGGAAGACATGCCAGATGTATTTGAAGTAATGCTACAAACTACATAGTCAATGGGAAAGATACCAATCTCAGCTCACAAGTGAATATTGCGAGAAATTGTAATGCAGCAGCAGCATGTAATCATTCACCATTATATCCTGTTGTTTAGTGGTGACATATATCAAGGTTTCATCTACAACAAGCTCATACAGTAACTCAGAAGTCAGATGATGGAAGAGAATGTGAGATAAAGAGCAGCAAAACTCTAATCAGTTATTGTAGTTTGCACATTGTTTTTAAAAGATTCTGATTGCTTTCTGTGGTCTAACTATTATGTTTTGATTGTGAGTTACAAAAGAATTGTGGAATTCTATTTTACTTATATTCATCCTGTGCCGTTGATGATGTGATATGATAAAGGTATAACATAAAACAGTTCCTGAAAAAACACTGTACTTTAATTTAGTGTAATCTATAAATCATCTGCAAAGCACCTTTACAATTCAGCAACAGTAATAGTTTCCTATGTGTGAGTAGTGCAGAGGAATTTGACTCAACAATGTCTTTATGCCCTTCATCTCTTTTGTTTCTCATTCCTCTTGTAGAATTCAAATTTATGTGAGTTATCCAGAGACTTCTTTTCAAACAGACCTGCGGTTAAAAGGAATAGCTTACTCCTTTTACAGGAAACTATATAAGGTGCATGGAAAAACACTGTTTTTCTGGATATGAATCTGACTAGTGAAAACAAAAAAAAATAGATAAGCAGTCTAATATTTCCTGAATATTTAATTAATCGTGAACACACACCCATACACAAATCAAGGGGAAATTTGCTATTTGGTATTGAAAGCAATAAAATAATAATAATAATAATAATAATAATAATAATAATAAAGCTTTGCCTCAGCCTGAAATATAAGGGTTTTTGTTTGTTTGTTTTGTTTTTATAAGTGAAATATGTTATATAATCACATACACTTGTTATCAGAACTTGAAGTAGATAGAATTACATAATATATAACTTGAATGGTATAATATATGTAGTTTAACACTTTAAGACATTTTACATGTTAGATTCATAACAATAAAAAGAGAGAAATTACTATAGATATTCACTTAAGTATTGTATGATAAGTACCTTAAACTGATTAATTGAAGTGGGACTATGGAAAAATTAAGATACAAGATGTTCTTGCTTTGTGGAAGGCACAGATATAAAAAGGTAATATCTTACTTTGACTCCAAGCCCCAGCCTGAAGAGTTGGTATAGAACTTATGAGCTGGTAGAGTTGGTATAAAACTTATGAGCTGGGGGAAACTTTGTCACAGGGATGACTGCAACCATTCAATCAACCCATTTTTAGCATGCTTTTGCCAAATTACAATTGGGTCCTGTGAGTGATTACTACTTCTACAGCACAGAGAGATGTTGACCTTTACAAGTAAGAAAAAGACAGAGAGAGAAAGAAAAAAGAAGAAAACACACACACACATGCTTACTTTATGGCATACTTCTCTTCGTTTTCCCACAAACGGAACCATTTATGCATAACTTGCTCACAAAAGATACAGGATACATGTTCACTTTGGACTCTGGCTTTTAAGTGCTTGTCCTGCCTTGTCTTGGTACAGGTTTTGTACTGAGATTCAGCACAGACTTAAAACTGAGTTCATTGTCAGACAGCCAACTTCATCAGGCCAGCAAATAGGGCATATTATGTCACCACGCTGTTCCAGATAGACACCACTGATTTGCCCTTAATGTATGTGTCAGAACTGAATTCAGTTGACCTTCAGTTGAGGAATCACCCTGCCACAAAGAAGCACGTTTTCTCCTTGGGCTTCCGCGAGAAAAGAGGATCCGTGTCTGTAACTGAACATCTACAGTGAGTAAAGTTTTTTCCCATATTCATGGTATCTACATACATTCTCTGTCAAATGGGGACTGAAATGCACTGGGACAGAGAAAAATAAATAAATAAATAAATAAATAAATAAACGTGTTTCCTATATTCTGTATTTTTTTTCATTTTTTTTCCTTTTTTTTTTTTTGTTTCTCTGTCCCAGTGTATTTCAGTGAAGATCAGAGATTTAAGGCCTTTGCCTTTTGATTTATACAATATCAATAATCCATAGATATTTATAAAAGACTTACTGGTAGTTTAGTTTAATGATTTTTAAATAATTCCGTTCTCAGTCACCTACTACCCATTAGTATTTTATCTTAGATTTGCTTGCATATATTTCTTTTTAACCTTTGATATTACTGTTGGGGTTTAACCGAGCAGACAGCTAAGCACCACACAGCCATTCACTTCCTCTTTGCCTCAATGTGATGGGGGAGGGAATCAAAACAAACAAACAAACAAACAAACAAAAAGTAAAAATAGCTATATACACAAATCAAGTGATGTACCACTAGCTGACTAGTGCCCAGACAGTCCCTGAACAGCAACTGCACCCCACCAGCCAACTCCACACAGTTTTTGTTACTGAGAATTAAACCATATGTTATAGAATAACACTTTGGCCAGTTTTGGCCACCTGTCTTGGTTATATCTGCTTCTTGTTCACATCCAGCCTCCTTGCTGACAGAGCAGCAAAAGAAGCTCAAAAGTCCTTAATTATATGTAAGCACTGCTCTGCAACCACTAAAACATCAGTATGTTGTCAACATACCACTATGAAGAAAATTAACTCTGTTTCAGCTGAAACAAGGGCAGTGAGTCAAGCCATTTCTAAAATAAGCATTTTTATAATTTTATCCATTTTAAAAAATAAAAATTGAAAAGACAAAGTTTCGTTTTTAAGGGAGGGTCAAACCATTGCTTTCACCTTCGTGAACACCATGCAGGAGCATGTTCTCTTCTGGCCTGTTCTGATGAATACTGGGATTGAATGAAACTGACTGTAAAGGGAGTTTTTAGGCCTCTATTGGGTCTTAAATAGTCTTATTTATTTATTTATTTATTTATTTAACTAACTTAAATATTTTTTTCATATTTGTGTTTAGTTTTTCATTTTATATATATGTATGTGGGTGTGTATGTATATGTACATATATGTATATATATATATATGTGAAAAATATTTAACAAATTATTCCATCTTCTTTCACATCCTCTGCAGGGTAGAAGATGAATAAAACTGAGGTGAAAATAAACAACATGGGATAATGAAGAACTTAGTAAAAACTACTTCCTGTCATACAAGCTTTTGTGTTAGTAAATCAGCTGTGTATATGATCACAAGTGTTACAGCAATAGAACAAAACTTATTTGTGAAAACAAAACAAAATGTGCAAAATTCAAGATTTTTTTTAAAGGTTTTCCTTCACAATTTTTTTTTTTTAATAACAGTATCTTCAGTAATGATTTTGCTTAGTTTCCAAACAGAGATTTATGGCAAAAGCTATTATTTCCTCCTCCTCTTCCTCCTCCATTTTACAAGAGTGATATTACTTATTTGATCAGTCGGCATAAAAGGTACTAAAGAGAAAATGGATATTATGATGTTTTGATATTTTTTTGACAAGTTTTGACAGTTGCGAAAAATGGCTAATGTTCAGGGACTTTTTTTTTTTTTTGACTTCTGTCTTATCCTAGATATCCTCTTGCATAAATCATTGAAAAAGCATACTGACAATGAATGAATATATATATACACAAGATGAATATATATATACACAAGAGATGAGAAGAGAGAGAATAAAAAAGAGATAAAAATATCACTGAGATTTAGCTAGTTATATTGCTCTGAATAGTATTTCAGAGCTCCAATGTTGCTCTGTAAAGCAGTTGGAACAGAAGGACAAAGCTATGAAACCCCATACTGATCAGACTGAAGCCTGAAAGAGCTATAAGAATTTTTTCATAGCAATAACAAAATAGTCTTAGAAAGATTTATTGCAAAAAATGAACATCACTTTTTGGACTACAATATTTATATACAACTGTAAATACCAAGTCAGTGTTGAATAACCTGATAACACTCCACAGCTCAGTAAAAAAAAAAAAAAAAAAAAAAAAAAAAAGTATCAGGTATATTGGCCACACCAATAGCACCTAATAGACGTATTGTGTGTCCTAGATATCTTTAGAGTCTACTCTCATAGTGAAACTGGGACATGGAAGAACAACAATTGACCATTTTAGAATGAAGTAATGAACCTGCAGTTTCCAAATCCTGGCACAGTGTCTAATTTTCCTATGCCAAAGTATAGATAAAAGCAAAGGCAAAATCTGTTGTCAGAATTGTCAGATCTATCTTGTACATAATTTTGCATGGTTTTCTTGTTAAGCTACACACACTGCCTTACACTTTGCTATCCTTCTTTTATTAAATACATAAAATTAAAAATAAAAAATAAATTATATGAGATTCTCTATTATTATATTTTTCAATGTTAAGAAAACAATTATTCTTTTAAATGACTTATCGCTTACTTCATAATAATGTAGTTATGGAACTAAGGGAAATAAATTACTTAAATGGCTCTGAAAAAGAAAAGCTGCCTTACGAAAGTTAAGAAAATTCCTTTTTGACAAAAAAAAATTCTTATAAAAGTAATGTTTCATTAGACACTTTGAATCCCATTTTGTTCTTTATTCTTATTTCTTGTTAAGAAAGTAATTATTCAGATAATAATACGTTACACTTGTTAGTTGAGATTATTACATCATTACAAAACAGGATGTCCCATATCAATAAATCACCATCTACACAGTAAAAGTGCTGCCAAGTAGCAACAATCATCATTAATTTAAAAATTAAAATAAAATAAAATAAAATAAAATAAAATAAAATAAAATAAAAGGCAGCATAGGTTAATTGAAAATTAATCCATAAACTGAAGAAGTATATAGCAAGGGAAATATCACAAGAAAGAGAAGTCTTGCAGAGACATAGAATTATGCAAATCTAAGTTAAACAAATCACTGTCAACAGAAATGTTCAGAGTTTATGCGAATGGTATGAGATCCAGAGCAAGGCTGTCCAAGGAATTTGTGAGTAGCATTAGAAAAACCGAAGAACATACAAAATTAAGAGACATGATTGTAGGGACTATAAATAAGAGCATTTTGTGTCAGCTATAAAATATTGTTTCAAAAACTGGGAAAGGAAATAACATGAGGAAGTAGCTGGTGATTTTAAGACAGTGGATAGTAATGAAAAAGAAGTGTGATAAGAAATATCTTAGCATTAAATTCACTTTGTCTGTTTTCTGCACCTCATTTGCACAAAATGTTTGTGGTCCCAGTGTAACTATTACTTTCATCCATTGGCAGAGTGGCACAAAACACTCTGAACATATCAATGAGCATAGACTGCTCTTTTAAAGAGGATGAAATAACAGGATTATTATTATTTTTTTTCTGAAATAAACATGAAAGCAAAACGATAAAAAAACGTAGACCAAACAAACAAACAAACAAACAAATATGTTCCATAACAAAGGTCAAAATGTCTTACTTGCAATTCCTTTCACTCCTTCACATGTTTGATCTTAGATCTCTATTGCAATGTCACAATAGCTTAGAAAGACTGTTAGGTATTTTATAAATCAGCTGACTTCCTTTTCATTTTTTAATTTGGCATGTCTCAGGGCCTATCTGGAGTACTGAAGAAGTCAAAAGCTTCACTGTAAAATACTTTATTTACAAATCTGCAGGTAGGTCACATTTTTATTTTTTCTTCTCCCAGAAAAGGGGCCCTCAGCCTCCCCAACTCTTCTCCTTCTTCCACATGAGAGTATTTTCCAGGCCACTCCCAACAGAGCCACCTTTGGCCACGTGTGGGCCACTCCATCACAGAGGCTTGCTGAGGTCACAGTGGCCACCACTGCCCTGCCTTTGCTCTGAGTCCTATAAACCAGGAACCCCTGCAGCTGGCCCACAACTCACTGAGCTTCTAGGCATTCTGACAGCCAGCTAGTGCGGCAAAAAGAAGACCAGAAGCAGGAAGGTGAGCAGCAGTCCTCCTTGGTGTGCGAGGACAGTGATGCAGTCCAAGGAAGCACCGAGAAGACAGGCTCCTAAAGAGAAGAAGTGTCATGGGCAGAGGGATAGCACCTGCAGTAAAACAGACACCAGTGCTCTAGGGACCTTTGGCATGCAGCCCACAGACACTTATAAGCATTACCATTGGCACTGCAACAACGTGGGGTATAGACTGCCCCCTCAGCCATACAGTGACAGGGGGCCTGGGCCTTCCCATTGGTGCAACAGTGGTGTGGGCAAAGGCAGGAGCATCAGGCAAACAGCCAGATGAAGCAGAGCTGTGGCCATAGTCTGGAACACAGCGTGGGACCCAGCCATGGCTGTAAACCAGACGGCAGCATCAAACCTACAAACGGAAATCAACCGGACAGTGGCATGGAACCTAGGAGTGGAACTGGGTGACCCCCTGGTTCAGCACTCTGACCTGAAAACATTCTGTTTCAGGCATCCTGTTTGGGCAGTCCTGGGCAAGGAATGGCTTGTCCTTCTGGCAAACACTGTGGAGCCCATGGAGGTGAATCCACCAGCTGATGTGGAGGAACTGATGGAAGTGGATCCACCTCGGACAGATCAGACCTGCGACTACCCCATCATGTCTTTCTTCTGTGCCATCAGAGTGCACCAGCAGCATTGCAGGAGTGCCTGACAAGCTCCCTACTCATTACTCAGGCTCTATCCCAAGCATTAGCTTGGAGCCACCAAACACCTTGGACATCCTGCACGCTTACCTGCAAGATGTCCCAGCAATAAAGCATTGTGTTGCTGATTCTCAGGGGTTGTGTGAGTGCTTCTTTCTCATCCCTTAGCCCCTGTGCAAAACGTGGCATCCTTCCTGCACAGAGCCTCAAGGAAGAGCACAAGAGAGGACCCAACTTCCTTCAGGCTGCTGCACTGGGGTGACAGGAGGAGTCCCCAAGGGCCACCATGTACCTTTAACATTTATGAAAATAGACTGAGGGGTGAAAATAGTTGTGTGTAAGCGATTAAAGTTGGCTAATTTCTTAGGAGTGAGTTTCTGTATCTCAGTAATTGGCAATGAAAGACATGGAGAAGGCAGAGGTGCTCAACAACTTCTTTGCCTTTGTCTGCACTGGTAGACAGGCTTCCCAAGTCTTTAATTTCCCTGAAGCCATAGATGGAGGCTGGAGGATCAAAGTACCACCCACTGTAAGTGAAGACCAGGTTTGAGACCATCTGATGAATCTAAACAGGTCCAAGTCTATGTGACCTGATTACATGAATCCCAGAGTCTCAAGGGAACTGTCTGATGTACTTTCCAAGCCTCCATCATATTTGAGAAGTCCTGGCAGTGGGGTGATATCAATGGTGAGTGGAAAAATGGAAATGTTATGCCCCTACTCTTCAACAATTAAAACAAAGAATTGAACAAAGAACACCTCTCTTCAACAGTTAAAACAATTAGGATACATTTTTTCTCAGAAAGAGTGGTCAGGCATTGGAATGGGTTGCCCAGGGAAGTGGTGGTATCACCGTCCCTTGGGGTGTTCATGGAAGTCATAGAGTCATAGAATATCCCAAGTTGGAAGGGACCCAGAAGGATTATCAAGTCCGACTCCTGGCTCCACACAGGTCTACCCAAAAATTCAGACCATATGAGTAAGTGCACAGTCCAAATGGTTCTTGAATTCTGACAGGCTTGGTGCCATGACTATGTCCCCTGGGGAGTCTGTTCCAGTGTGTGACGACCCTCTGAACCAAGAGCCTCTTCCTGATATCCATCCTGAACCTCCCCTGTTGAAGCTTGACACCAATCCTGTGGGTCTTATCACTGGTCACTAAAGAGAATAGGTCAGTACCTGCCCCTCCACTCCCCCTCATGAGGAAGCTGTAGACCGCAATGAGGTCTCCCCTCAGCTTCCTCTTTTCCTAGCTGAACAGTCCAAGTGACCTCAGCCGCTCCTCATACATCTTCACCTCTAGTCCCTTCTCCATCTTAGTAGCCAAAAAAAGGCTTGACCTGGTGCGTAGGGACATGGTTAAATGGATGACATTGGTAGTAGGGTGATGGTTGGACAAGACGATCTCTAAGGTCTTTTCCAGCCTTAATGTTTCTGTGATTCTGTGATTATGTGTTAGTATCTACTTTTCTTTCTATTTTATAAGAATTGAAGATCACAATTTCTCTGCAGTCCTCTCTTAATATTCATATAAATATCACCTGGAAATCCCACATGTAGTCTTCATTTTTAAACCAGATTTCCTAAAGAAATCAGGCTTATTTAGTTATGCTATCTGATTGTAACTTCATCTGCCTAAAAGTTTCAAAAGTGAAACTTGACCTATTTAATGTATATAAAATTGGAGAGGTGCAACCTAAGAATATATATATATATATGTAGTTGTGAAGAAGATGGCTTAAGAGTGATGGATAAATATTAATACTCTCAGGGGAGTAAAAATCTGCAAAGTAAATTTTGGCCTGCCAGCTGCTCACTCAGCTCACTTGCTAATTAGCCTATGGTATGTAGCTCCAAATCATGTATGATAAATGCTATGCCTTGCCAATCTAGTATTTTGAAAATATAGGTGGAAATTTAATGTACACTTGAGTAAAGGGTTAGTAAATGAGGAAACCTCAAGGCTGTAGAGTGAACAGCTGCTGATGAAGATCTTGTATGGTGTTTGGTTGCACCCTACAACCAAAGTTGTCCTGGTGGGAGCTAGTTTTTTTTTTTTTTTTTTTTTTTTTTTTTTTTCACTTTAAGAAACATGTCCTGTTCCTTTTCCACTTCTTTTCCACTTTTTCCATACTCCGGGATTTTTTGTGGTAGGTTGGTTGGTTGGTTGGTTATTTGGTTGGTTGGTTTTTTATGTGGAAATACAGCATGCTTTGCTTGATGTCCTTCTTAATTCCTGCCTGCCTATTAGCTGCCTAGCTTTCATACTAATATAGTTATGTATCTCACCAGCTGTTAACATATTTTATATGTTATAATCCACTTTATATGTTATAATCCACTAGATAATATGAAGGACTTGATGTTCCTAAAAATAAGTGACCAGATTAATCAGGATGTGTCAGGAAGCAGCAGGCAGTGCAAGGGAACTAAAGTCAAGGCAGCGAGGTGAAGTAAGGACCAGCAAGGCCAGGCATGTCACCAACTAGCTTCCAGACCACACCTGGGCACAGGGGTGGCTCTTCATCTGAAACATGGAGGACCTGGGCCAGTATCCTGACATAGCTGATCCGTACATTCTGATTGCAGATAGTGACAGGGCTGCACCACCAGAGAGCTGGCCCCAAAGAAGTGAAGATCATCACCTTGGTGGAGGCTATGGGCAGAGATCTCATAGCTGGAGATGATGTTTAAACCAGCATACAGGCAGGTGTCTTCTCCCTGTCTTTTCTTCACATGGTATCAATTTAAATTTTGATAGATGCACAGAATATAGGCTGAGAAGCAGGTCTCCAGGGCAGTGCCTAGTCATTATTAACCGAACAACAGTATCTATTTATTCTAGCTTACATAAATCAACACAAACCTTTAAAATATATACATTCTGTTGCCTTATTGGAAGACAACATTTGTCTTAAGACTAACAGGTATAGCAAGTCAAAAACATTAGTTCTCCTTTTGGCCTACATTTTCAGGAGCAATAGTTTCCATTGTCAATGGTAACATCTGTCATACCTTATTTCCCGTAAACATAGGATTTTAGTGTAGGATGGTGAAAAATGGGTCCTGAAAGGACAATAATAGTCCTATAGTTTATCGATAACCTTGAATGAGTGAGATAGCTGAATATTTGAAAATAGTTTTCTTTTTACCATCTTTATCTTATTTTTTTTTTTTTATTTCCATATTAAAATTCTGAGATTGTGGAGAATTTCAAAGTACAAATAAATAATGTTGCCAAGGAATCTTCCATAGCTATTAGGAATTAAAATATCAATTGTGATAACACAGATGATCAGACACAACATTGTGTCTGATCAGTGAAATGTTGCCTTACGTGGTATTGATTAAAATTGAATCTCTTTCACAAAGTTTGTTGCCTGACAAATAAAAGAACATAAAACAGCAACTCATTATTATTATTTTAAGACAGAAGTAACATTCACTTCTGTGCTTTGACTTGAGTATCATCACATATTATATTATTTGCAAGTTTATGCAGTCTTTCACCTGAGTTATGTTAAAGGAAACTTCACAAACTCCTCATTCATTTGCACACTGTCTGTTTGCATGCACTTAGACTGAAAAAGATCACGAGGAAAGTTACAACAGCAATGTCAGTTATTCAGTACTATTTTTAAAGTATATGCGGGGTTAATAGTACTCTTGCGCTCAAACGTATAAACTCATTCCATACAAAAACATTTTTGCAGTTACATATTCTGGGTAATTTGCTACAAGTATAAATGTACCTGTGAGCAATCACAAAGAAATAAAAGAGACTTGCTTTGATAATCTTTCTAATAGACTTCAGTAGACATTTTGAAGTAGCCTAGGATTGTCATAGTGTTTTAAAATCTCTGGTACTCTTTTTCATTGCGAAAAGCTTGTGGATCAAAGAAAACTCAGGGCCCCAGACTGAAGATCATGAAAACATGCACTTCACTCTTTCTCCCCATCTCTTTCTCTTCCCCCCACCCCCCTTCTGCAGATTTAGAAACTGTAAAATGATCTTCTTATTACTGGAAACTCAAAGCAAGTGCATATCCTTGAAGAAGGTAATTTAATACTATACAAAATTATAGATGAATAAAAAGAAGGGAGAAGCATTTGGAGTAAATATATATCTTCTGTTCAAATGGTTGGAAGGGGTTTTTGTGGAAAAAAATCAGGACAGTGTCAGAACACTTTGAAAGGGAGAGAGAAGAGAAAAAAGAATATGACTAAATACATCCTGAAAAATACTTCTGCTACTCACAGAAGCAATTGGTGTGTGTGTGCTTTGTGGAAGGGCAAAAACATGAAAGAAATAACCTTGATCAGGATTCAATCCAGACCCCTCTGTCTTCTAATTCAGCTGTTACATCAGCAGATGCATTAAACCTGCTGCTTTTCTGATAATTTTTTTTTGTCAGCTTGCCCTACTCCCTAGATAAATAAATAAATAAATAAATAAATAAATAAATAAATAAATAAAGCTTTTAATAAAACCTATCATTTTCTTCAATGGGCTACTCATATATTACTTAAGTATATAACAGAAACATTTTCAACATTAATATATTCACTGTTCAATCTTCCTGGATTTAATTAGTTATCCTGGAGATTGGGCATGACACTTTGATTAAAAGCCATTTCCTGAAATGGGGGAGGGAGGGAAAAATCCTCTGGGTAACTCATAATTTCTTCTTATGTTAATCAGGTCTTTGCAGTATGTGTTGACTATGCTAAAGATAAAAGATACCAAAAGATACCAGATGGAATGCAGCAGAGAAAAAAAAAAAAAAAAAAAAAAAAAAAAACACTTTAATTAGCATCTAGCATCTATTTTTGCAAGCCTGTATGATATCCCTATTTAAATACTACCATTGTTTAAAATCTATTACATCTCAATCTCAGTAGAATCTGTACTAGTTGTCAGTTAAAGTGATTTAACCTTTACTTAAATTTTAAAATTGTTTTTCTAGATATGAGAAGTTATTTGTGAGCACTATTTTTGTTTAAAGTCCAATTCCCATACATTAATTAAGCTTGTAGACAAGGACAGAGTCCTTATTATACAGTACCAAAAGAACACTTTTCAGCAGCCAATTATCATGTTATCTATTTTGAAACGGAACTCTTTAAAGGAAATACATCATTGAAATTATTCTGTGTGCTTATTAATAGCCATGGTTATCAAACGAACAAACATCAATTAATCAAAAGGCATTCTGGAATATTTAAAATTAATAGGAGTCTTCCATATACTAAAATATGTGTTTCACCCATGATACCAAATTCATGCTCAAGTAAGTGTCTGTTTTCCAATATATCAAAGGAATGTACTCATCACTTAACAGAACTAAAAAAGTGTGAACAGCTATCTGAGTCCTTTAAACATTAAAGAATGACTGAGCCCTGACTAAGCTCACAAAGAGTTGAAAACCAAAATGTGGATTGCATCAGATATACAAATGTATGGAATTTTATGAGGGCATCAGCATATGGGCAGTGATAACTGAATCTCACCTTTTTAAAAAAGGAAGATCTAGACTCGGGTAAATGAGTCTTCAACTGACTATATACTCACATGTGTGTACAGAGTTCCTCCATCTCTGCATGATGTAGCTCCTTAGCGCAGTGAACTCAGACATGCAACACATGGTATTTCTCTCCAGGCCAGAATTTAGCTCTTCCATTTACTAGCAGCCAGTGTGGATATTAAATTAGCTATTTTTTTTTCTGAAATCATTTGGACACTGGAATATCACAACAAAAGACAGAGCATGGAAATTGAAACACAGCTAAACTCCATCAAGTTTTAAAGAAGAGAACTAAAAACAAGTGCTGTATTCATCAGTACAGAAAACTCAGAACATGGGAAATTTTCTGCTCTGGATTCTAGTTAGATTTCAATCCGAATTCAATAAGAAGAGCAGACAGTACATTTCCCTCACTGTACTGCAACAAAATCTTTCTTCTCCTTACCAAATACATATCAGATAATATAATTCAGAACATATTTCATCCTCCCTATACAGACTGCTGGTTATAAATAATACTATATTATTTATAAACAACTAATTATTGTTATAACTAAATTTCATAGTCTCAAAATACTATCTTGCTTAGCATGGAATGTGTCAAAAACTATGTGAAAAGAAACATAATTCATATACCTTGCTGCTCTTCCTGGTGACCAGAAATAATGTACATTCTTTCAAAGCTTAGGGAATCCATCATATTAACTCAAGACAAAATTAATTAGTTTGCTTCCGTCTAAGTCTCATAATCCCAGATGTATCTTGAAAGATCTCATTTGGAAAAGGAATATAGCAACTTGTGTTCTCTCTCCACTGGCCTTCATCTGGAATGACTCACTCCACAAACAGAAATGAAGCTCTAATTTTTTTTCATGTTAAGCACCATGCACACCATTATAGGATGTGTTCACACTCAGCACAAAACCAATCTGCATTTGTGAACTGCTTAAATAAATTTTTAATCACTAATTAAACAACCTTTCTTGTAAATTTGAATTGATGTTAATAGATATGTGGTTACATCAAACAGATATAAATAACATCAGTGAGTGAAATTTTCTACTGACTAGTACTGTTTGCGGATGTTCTGCAAAGTCAGTATAGAACACTATCAAGTCATATTAATTGCTGCACTTACATCAGAAATAGTAGTTGTTTATACCTGAACAAAAGAAAGAAATAAGATTTTACCTGTGTTGTAAAACAAGTATGGTAACTGATGGCATTTTTGTGCTTCCTCAGCATGAATGTAAATAACTACACAAAATGTTACACAAAGAGACTATCTGGAGTTCAGTCATGACTCCCCACTACACTAATGTAATTCAGGCAGCACAAAAGAGTCTGCATTGGTAGACCGTTTTCATCCTTCTGAAATATCCTTTTTATCATCGAAGACCTATTTCTGTCTTAGACAAATAAATACAGAGGTCTAAATATTCAACAACATCTATTATTTACCTTAGAAGAAAGTTCAAGGCACTTTCACGTCTTCAAATGTTCAGATTTTGAAACATTTGGTGGTATCCTCTCATTCAGTACTTATTGTTAATTCAACATTGCCATGATAGCCAGACTTGTAAAAGAGTATTGCAAGTGCTTTCTTATAACTTTCTTGGGTTGCACAGATGTTTGGAAGCAAAACCTTTCCCTCGGGTCTTAGTAGAGTTTTCTGTGGTTTTATGAAATTATATGTATAGGAAAATAAAATGTTGTTTCAAGCCTAGAAAGCTGTATTTCTTACTGTCTTTTTGTGAGGAGTGGGCAGAACCTAATGATCATGTATCAAAACTTCACATAACAGGATAAAGGTCTGGGACAGGTAAGGTTTAAATACTGTTTATTGATAACTGGAAGAGTGTTATTATTCTCAGACACTGAAACACTAAACAAGATTGCAATAAAACAGATTTTTTCATTCTCTGTACAGTATTATTCTCTTTAGACAACAGTAATTCCCCTTTTATATCAGATCAGACAGAATTGTCTAAAGCATTAAGTAATACATACTGCAAACTAGGAAAGTTATAAAATCACAGTTTCTTAAATATTTCACTGGAAGGTTTATTTGCCTATTATAATCTTCAGAAACAAAATGGGCTGACTTAGTACTCTGTATGAAACACTGAAAACAAACAAACAGAAAATCCAACTGTTTTCAGGAACAGAGCTGCCAAATTTTGCACAGATTGACTTTCAAGGGCTATATTTCATTTCCTTTGCAATTATTTAAACACCTGCTGAGAAGAGCTGGTTTCAACATGAAATATGTTGAATTAGTTTCCAATTCACATGGCTAGAACAAGTGATGTGTTTTTATATCAGTAAACTTGTCTTGGTTACCTTTTTTCAAAAAAATGTTATTTTCTTCAAACTTGAAAACTTCTTTTATTCTTGTTTGGAAAACTAAATAAAATGAAATCACCAAAGTCCACAGCTGATTTAGTTAAAACTTTTATTATTATTATTATTATTATTATTATTATTATTATTATTATTATTATTATTATTATTTTCTAGCTTTTTCTTTATTTATCACTTTGTGGTATTTTAAGTTTTACATAAGGAAATATTTTAAAACAAATCAGAAAATGAGCAAACTTCAAATCCAAAATGCTTAAACTGTTCAAAGCAATCAAACAAGATGTACAGAGTTATTTATCTATTTATTTTGACTCATATATTCTAAAAAGGGAAAAGTTAATTTTTAATTTTCCTGATCTTTTATTTTACGAAAAAGTGCTTAAAGTACCTCGTTGTTTTCTTTATGTGCATTTGAAGATTAATTCTGCTTTATTAATTGAAAAAGATTGACAGGCAGGTATACAGAGTTTTCTGTACAGTGTTTCTTTTTCAAGAAACAAAGCTATCCAATTCCTTTTTTTTTGTTGTTTTTCAAATCTTCCTTTCATACCCGCCTGAGATTTTAAACTCATATTGCAGTGTGGAGGGAGTAGAAGATCTTATGCAGACAAGGAGGATGATACCTATTAATGATATTAATGATTCTATATTGGAACAGGTTTGCCACGGAGGTGCTGGAGGCACTTAGGGACATGGTTTAGTCCCTAGGGTTATATTGGTGGGAGGGGGACAGTTGGACAAGATGGTATTGGAAGTCTTTTCTGTCCTTAATAATTACATGATTCTAGGATTCTAGGGCTGTGGGAGGTGATTTGTTTGTTTGTTTGTTTGTTTTGTTTTGTTTGTTTGTTTGTTTTCTCTTGTTTTTCCTCTCATAGCAACATTTATTATTATAACAATTCAGGAATTCCCAGTCTCCTATCTTGAAAGGAACGATGATGATTAAACTGTTATCCAAAGAGATTTTAACAGTTGTTCACAATTGCTTTTTTGACCCATTAATGACTATGCCTTACCAAAAAGAATCATGTTATTGACTCTAAAGAAAAACTAGTGAATCACAATTATCTCTATTTGTGTAGACACATAAAGAAACCTCCAATGAAATATCAGCTATGCCAAAGAATTGATACAAATTTAAAGCAATACAAACTAGCAGTTCTTTATTACATTATTTAGCATATTAACAAATTTAATTTCCTTTTATGATAAGATCATCCATCTAGTCGATCAAGGGAAGCCAGATGATGTAATCTTTTTGGATTTCAGCAAAGCTTTCAATACAGTTTTTCACAGGATCCTACTGGACAAAATGTGGGTGAGCAACTGGCTGATGTGTAGGGCTCAAAGAGTTATGGTAAATGAGGTTACCTCAGGCTGGTGGCCAGTTACTGGTGGGGTCCCCCAAGGCTCCATTTTAAGGTCAGTTCTTTTCAATGTTTTCTTAAATGATTTGGATGTAGGACTGGAAGGTGTTTTGAGTAAATTTGCCAATGACACCAAACTTGGGGGAGTTGTTGGCTCTATCAACGGTGGAAAGGTTTTATGGAGAGATCTGGACAGATCGGAGAGCTGGGCAATCACCAACTGCATGAAGGTTAAGAAGAGCAAGTGCTGGGTCCAAGACCTGGGAAGTGGCAACCCTGGTTATACGTACAGACTGGGGGCGAGATGCTGGATAGCAACCCCGCATAGAGACATCTGGGGGTTTTGGTCGATAGCAAGCTGAGTATGAGCCAGCAGTGTGCCCTGGCAGTCAGGAAAGCCAACCATATCCTGGGGTGCATCAAGCACGGCATTGCTAGTTGATCGAGGGAAGTGATTGTCCTGCTCTACTCTGCACTGGTGCAACCTCACCTTGATCGAGTACTGTGTGCAGTTCTGGGCAACACAGTACAAAAAGGACATTAAACTGTTGGAGAGTGTCCAGAGAATGTCTACAAAGGTGGTGAAGAGCCTGGAGGGGAAGACATATGAGGAGCAGCTGAGGTCACTTGTTTCATTTAGCTTGGAAAAGAGGAGGCTGAGGGGACACCTCATTGTGGTCTACAACTTCCTCTTGAGTGGCAGTGGAGGGGCAGGCACCAAACTCTTCTCTCTGGTTGGATATCTTCACTGGTTCTTCACCGAGAGGGTCGTTGTACAGGCTCCCCAGGGACATAGTCACGGCACTAAGAGTGTCAGAGTTCAAGAAGTGTCTGGACTGTGAACTTAGTCATATGGTCTGAATTTTTAGGTAGACCTGTGTGGAGCCTGGAATTGACCTTGCTAATCCTTGTGGGTCCCTTCCAACTTGGGGTATTCTATGATTCTATATTTAATCAAATGAAATTTAGGTAAATGCATCACAGTTTATTGAGGCTATGAAAATGAGGATATTGAAGATATATCCTCCCTGGACTAACATATGTGTTAAAATACTATGAAGTGTTTTTTATAAACACTTATAAAAAATGGTGAACTCATGTAGGTATCTATTCTTTATACTCCATATGTTTTCTTGTGCCTAATGAGAAGGAAGTGAAGATTCCTTGTGCCTCGCACCAAGGTAATTTTTTAACATTTTTCTATCTCAATTAACATTTTTAAGGGAAAAGGTATGAATGAGCGCACTGCAGGGAACTCCATATATCTTATCCCATTTACTTCCTAATTACACAAAATGGAAGTGCAAAACTGTCATATTTACTTTGTAATCATCCAGCAAGTGTCACACTGTGATTCAGTTCCAGTCTGAATATGTTCTGTTATTCACCTTACTTAATAATCTGTCACTTGAAAAGGGGGATGATAAGCTTTCGCACAATGAATCAAAGGAATGTTGTGCCTCCTTCCTTTATTATGCATGTTACATTTGAAGCTAATGAAGCATAACCTCTGAGCTGATATTTTTATAGATGAAAGAGACATCACATTATATATTCTATTTATTTCATCAGTTTCTCTGTAGCCAACACAAAACACAATGATTGTCTTGTACTTCACTATTGATAGTTGATGGACACTCGTGCTGAAGGCTTGTCTAATAGTTTTCTGCTCTATGCATAGTTAAGGTCTTAAATATGAATGAAAGAACAAGGAGAATGGGGTAAAGGATACTGGGTCTTCTAATTTAGAATTATTGTAGAAATATTCCTATTTTCTATTTTTTATATATTTTTTTCTCTCCATATTACATGTTACTTAGCAGTAAACCTACACTCCCTCCCCCAACTCCCCTTGCCTTTTGTTGATGTTGTTGTTATTTTGTTGGTGTTGTTTTTTCATTTTGTTTCTTATTTAAGAACTGTTTTATGAGTTACCTTTGTTTCCATGGGGACTTTGTGACTGTGAACAAAAAGCCCACCTAGATCATAACTCATAGCTTTAGGTCAAACTTCCTCATCTTCACAGCATACAGACTAATACCTTTATTGAAATAAAAAAAAAAAAAAAAAAAAAAAAAGAATAATACATGGCATAACAAGAACAACAAAATACAGCTCATTATGCTACTATGAGTCCAAGAATGTAGCTTAAGCAAACTATATCTTAAGGCATGGATTTTAGTAGGGTAATACTGCATTATCTTACTACATCCTATTTGGAAATACATTTCATGGTGAGCATCATTTTTGTCCTAAATCCAAGACACGGCAACTTACCAGCCACTATCAAGAAAATTAACTGCATCCTATTGTCTGTCTACATGGGGAAGGCAGTGGGTATTTTATAGAGATTGGATAGGTGGTCTGTCAGATGGGTAGGCAATTGGCTAACAGGCCATATTCAGAGAATGGTGATCAATGGTTTTGACTCAGGCTGTCAGCTTGTCAAAAAGGGTTTGATGTTAGTTGCTAACCTATTCTTATGAATATTGCTGTTGACAGAGTACTGGATGGTGGACACTTCAGAAAGGAGAGCTATTCTCACAGAGATCTGGACAGACTAGAAGAGTGGGCAAGCAAGAGCTAGTTGAACTTTAACAAAGACAATTGCAAGGCCCTGCACATGGGATAACACAACCACAGAATCCAGTACGATCTAGGAACTGTGTGGTTGAGGACCTACCTTGCTGCAAGGAACCTGGAAATTGTGGTGGGCAACAAGCCGAACATGTTAGCAGAGCATTGTTATGAAGGCAGTGAAGGCAGACTGAATCTTTGGCTGTAGTAGGGCATTAGTAGCAGAGAAAGAGATATGATCATCTTACTCAATGCTTTGTCAGGCTGTACTTGGAGTATTGTGTCCAGATCTGGTCCCAGTTCAAAAAAGACACAGACTGACTAGGGGAGTCCAAAGGAGGGTCATGAAGGTGATGATCAAAGGGCTAGAGAACTGTCCCCATGAGGAAAGCTGGAGTTTGGTCTTTTCACCTTGGAGAAGAGAAGGACTGGGGAGGACTCATGACATCATTCTGTTATTTAATAGAGGGCAGCTACAAAGAAGATGGAAGCTTTGTCTTCTCAAAGAGCCACACAGAGATGACAAGGCACAACAGATACAAGTTGCACTGGGAGAGTTCTCATTCTGGTATGAGAAAGAATTTTTTTATAGTGAGAATAATTAATTACTGCAACAGCCTCTCTTGGGCCATAGTAGAATCCCCATCACTGAAGATTTTCAAGATGCAATTGGATGCAGTGCTAGGTAACCTCACCAAGCCTCCCTTTTCCCATAAAAGGTTGGACCAGATTTTCTTTTGAGGTCCCTTCCAACCTGGGTCATTCTGTGATTCTATGATGATTGATACAGCTGTTTTTCACTCTTCCTAGACATTTGTTTTTGATTGCTGATGTATTGCTCTTTCCAATTAGGGAAAGAGAACTAAAATTCTTGCGGCTTCACCCTCACAGAAGACTAATAACAAAATGATCACAGGAAGAATAAATAAATAAATAAATAAATAAATAAATAAATAAACTAAATAAAGAAGGGTCAGGAATGTAAAAAGGGTCAGGAATGTAAAAACAAGAGAGTGGTGAGATACACTGAAGAGTATTTTTGACAGTAATCACTTCGTCTGAAAGCTGTTTAAGAGTGCAGAGTAGTGCAAAATAGAAAAAAAAAAAAAAAAGAAATAGAAATTAAAAAAATAGAAAAAATAGAAATTTGAAAAAAATAGAAAGATAAAAAATAGAAATAGAGTCCAAAGTGTCTGGGATCCCCCATGACTCTTCCTCCAGCTAGTGCGTTGTCATGACTCAGAAAAATATTCTCAAGGAAGTCTAGCAATATAGTGCGCAATTAGAATAACCCAGATAAGTTGAGGTTGATCAGCAATGAACTGTTCCGTGATGTAGATGAGGCAAATGTGTGCCAGTGTCTTCTGATCATCAACTCAGCTACAGGAGCATGTGTATATTGTTTTAAAGTTTCATTGAGAAGATATTAGAATTCACTTGAAACAGCTATAGAAGTTCCTACCTCCGTGGACTGTAGAACCTGACCATTGAGTAACAAAAATTAACCAGGTTTGATTCACTTTCCTTCCTGTTGAATGTTGCTGGCGTTACCAACTGGAGAGGTGATTAAGTTGTCTTGGTATTATCATTCTTGTGACCATAAGACAATTTGTACCATGGAAAACGTCAAATGAACTGAGTATAAAATAACTTCTGCAGTGAAGGAAATATACAGTCATTTCTAGAGTTGGGGTCAAACAGTGTTTAATTTGTATTTTCCAACGTTATGTCTCTTTTTAGGACATATATACTGAGGAAGGAGAACAGCCCTGGTGTTCATTCTCTACAGGTAAGCCAGAAGATGTTGACTCTCCCCCTGACTGATGTGTGATGGGATCTCAAATTTTTGAGAGTTTTCAGACACAACTCGTATTGTTATTTATTTAGTTAGCTAGTTCGTTAGGTATCCATCCAAAACAAGCACAACTGAAACATTCAGAAGATATTTAAAGCCAGTCATCATAAAATGCAAAATCTAAGACAACCTTTCAGAGAAAATTAGATCTGGTAACACAGACTGGAAATATGTTTGAAAACAAGTCTCCTATCCCCCAGTTCATTCTTACAGTGTTGATTTTCCCTCTGAATTTGGTTCTAGCAAGTCTAATAACAATTATAGTTTCATTCTGCCCATTCCATTTCTTTATCTTCTCTATTTTCTACCAACTTCTGGAGTCTAACAAGATTTGTTGATCCTATGGGTTCTGTGCATTTATTTGACCTATGTGCCCCTGTATCTTCCTATCCTCTTTCCAAAAGCTTCTTGCAGATGAATTTACTAAGGTATTTTTACACCTCTCTCAAAGTCAACTTGACTTAGTGGGTAGCAGCAGATGTGATACTTGCAAAACAAGTGGTACACAAGAAGATCAACAAATTGTCTGGCACAGAATGAAAAATAAATTTCTGTCTTTGCAATGCCATTCTTCCATTACACCCATGGCTATAGTTGTGTCTCCCTTTAAAGGAAAAAAAAAAAATAAAAATAAATAAAAATAAAAAGTTATTTTGTGTGTCAAAATGACCAGACTGAAGACCATGCAAAACTTTCCCTATTGTGTCTGAGATTACATGTCTTTGAAGACAAGAAAGACATTCTAGCTTCCTTGACTAAAAAACATTTTGAAATACAACCCTTAGTTCAATTAGATTACTGTGGATGCCATTATTAATATGGCTATGAATATAAATAATAAAAATGAAGAATATAAACAAACCCCTTAAGAACATCAGCCTCCTAATAAAAAGGACTGAGTCTGTATGAATAAATCCTGGACAGAATACTAGTGATTGCAAGAAAATCCAGCACATTTCCTCTTGTACGCATTTCTATGTCATTAATATCTACATTTTTCATAAATAAGAATCTAATGTTAGCAGTTTTCCTATACTCACACATAAAGCTATGAAGGATTGGATTTATTTATTTATTTATTTATTTATTTATGGATACATTCTGAATATACTAAGCAGAAGACATGAAAAAAAAAAAAATCATTGACTAATACTATGATGGGAAATTTGATATTTAATATAAAAATTAAGAAACACTGGCATTTTATGATTTGGAGATAACACTTGTACTTATTCAATACTATTAATAGTTTCCCTTCATTTTGTTCTATTTTCTCTCTCCTTTTGATAAGTACTATTAATGTTTCTGTCTCTGAGAGGTTTTGTTTTGTTTCATTATGCTTTGTTTTGGTTTAGTATGTTTTTATAAAATTATAGAATCATTATGTTAGGAAAAGACCTCTAAGATCATCTGGTCCAACAATCCCCCTACCAACAGTATCACCCACTAAATCATGTCCCTACGCACAACATCCACCTTATCCTTAAACACCCCCAGGGCTGGTGACTTTACCACCTACCTGGGCAACCCATTTCAGTGCCTAACTACTCTTTTTGAGAAGAAATGTCTCCTAATTTCCAACCTAAACCTCCCCTGGTGCAATTTGAGGCCATTCCCTCTAGTCCTATTGCTGGTTATCTGCAAGAAGCAGCTGAGCCCCAACTCCCCACACCTTCATTTCAGGTAGTTGTAGAGAACTATATGGTCTTCCCGGAGTCTCCTCTTCTCCAGATTAATAACCCCAGTTCCCTTAGCTGTTACTCATAAGACTTGTGTTCCAGACCCTGCACCAGCTTCATAGACCTTCTCTGGACAAGCTCCAGAGTCACTGAGACACCTACCTCATTTAGCAGTGCACTTGCATTTTTCTTAGTTGTCCTTTTGCTGCTGATGTATTGAAGAAGCCTTTCTTGTTATCCTTGATGTCTATTGTTAAATTCAATTCTAACCAGGCCTTGGCCTTTCTCATTGCATCCCTGCATTCTATGACAATGTCCCTATATTCCACCCAAGTGGTCTGTCCCTTATTCCACATCAATTATGCTTTCTTCTTCTAAGTTTTCCCAAGAGCTCCTTGCCCATTCACACGTCTCCTGTCCCCGTTGCTTGACTTCTTTCTTGTAGGGATGCGTCGATCCTAAAATTAGAGGAATTGGTGCTTGCATATTAACCAGCTCTCCTGGGACCCCTTTCCTTCTTGGGTCCTGGCCCAGGGGATGCCTCCAAATAGGTTCCTGAATAGGTCAAGATTAGCTCTCTTGAAATCCAGGGTTGCGGTCCTACTTTTTGCCCTGCTTCCTCCTTGCAGGATCTGGACTCCAACATCTCGTCATCACTGCAGCTGAGACTGCCTCAACCTTCATATTTCCATCTAGACAATCTCTGTTTGTGAGTACCAGGTCCAGCAGCACCCCTCTCCTTGTTGGTTCACCTACCGCCTGCGTCAAGAAGTTATCCACAGTTTTCTTCAGTAACCTCCTGTTCTGTTTGTTCTGAGCTGTGTTGTCTTCCCAGAAAATACTGGGATGCTTAAAGTCCACCATAAGAACCAGGGCCTGTGAACATGAGGCAACTTGCAGCTGCCTGTAGAAGTCCTCATCCACTTCCTCATCCTAATTCCAGTGGCCTTTAGGAAACACCACCCACAATGTGACCCCTGTCAGCCTGCCCTTTAATCCTCACCCATAGGCTCTGGACTTGCACTTTGTTTGCCCTAGGCAGATCAGCATAGATTCCAGTTGCTCACTCATGTGAAGAGCAACTCCACTACTTTGCCTTCCTGGCCTGTCCTTCCTAAAAAACACAAAGCTATCCATGGCCACTTTCCAGTCATGAGAGCTGTCCCACGATGTTTCAGTAATTACAACAAGATCATATCCCTGCAACTACATGCACATCTGCAGTTCCCCCTTGATTATTCCACATGCTGTATGCATTCATTTAGAAGCATTTCAGTTGGGCTTCCAACACATCTGCCTTTCTGGCTAGGGCAATTTTAGTTCATCCATGTGGGCCTACAGTAGTACTTCTGTTAAGTTCTGTTCCCTCTCTAGGCTCTGGGCATCCTTTGCTGGCTCTGGTGTTCAGCTGGCATAAGAAGGATGGTATGTCATCCCATACCTTATTGCCAGCATCCCTCATGATACCACCCTTCCCCATCAAATCTAGTTTAAAGCCCAAGCAGTGAGCCCTGCCAGATTATGACCAAGGACCCTATTCCCTCTCTGGGAAAGATGAATCCTGTTGGATGCCAGCAAGCCTGTAGCCATGTAAGGTTCCCTGTCACCAAAGAATCTGAAATTTTGGCTATGACACCAACCACAGCGACACATGTTAATGGACACTATTCTTCTGTCAACACTGTTCACTGTCAATACTGGGAGAATGGAAGAGAAGATAACTTGCATAGCCAAGTTCCTGATCATCCATCCCAATTTTTTGAAGTCCCTTTTGGTTGCTCTTGGGCTATGAGTTACCACTTCTTCTTCTACCAGATGTAGTACCAGCAATAAGTAATAGTCTGAAGGTTGAACCAAGCTGGCAAATCTCTTGGTGACATCCTTAACCCAGACCCCAGGAAGGCATCAGATTTCCTTTAGAGGAGGATCTCTTCTATATATTAGACCCCCTGTTCCCACTAATGTGCAATCTCCCACAACTAAAACCTATATTTTCTTCCTCCTGCCAGTGGTCACAAAACTGGGAGTTGTCTTTTCCAACCCTGAGAATATAGAAGCATAGAATCATTAGGGTTGGAAAAGATGTTCAAGATCATCTGGTCCAACCACCACCCTACTACCAATGTCAATGACTAAGCAATGTCCCTAAGCACCGAGTCCAACCTTTTCTTAAACACCCCCAGGTTCTCTTGACTCCACCACTTCCCTGGACAACCCATTCTAATGCCTGACTACTATTTTTGAGAATAAATTTCTCCTAATTTCCAACCTAAACCTTCCCTGGCACAACCTGAGACCATTTCCTTTGGTTCTATCACTAGTTATCTGTGAGAAGAGGCCAACCCCCAGATCCCCACACCTTCCTTTCAGTTAGTTGTAGAGAGCAGTAAGGTCTCCCCTGAGCCTCCTCTTCTCCAGATTAAATAAGCTCAGTTCCCTCAGGCGCTCCACATAGGACTTGTGTTCCAGGTCCTTCACCAGCTTCGTAGCCCTTTTCTGGACATGTTCCAGGGCCTCCATGTCTTTATTGAAGTGAAGGGCCCTAAACTGAACACAGTACTTAAGGTGCAGCCTCACCAGAGCAGAGTACAGGGGGGATGACTGCTTTCCTGGTCCTGCTGGCTACACTATTTCTGATACAAGCCAGGATGCCATTGGTTTTCATGGCCAGCCAGGCACAATGCTGGCTCATGCTCATGAGAGCACCGACCAACACCCCCAGATCCTTCTCCTCTGCACATCTTTCCAGCCACTCTGCCCCAAGCCTGTAGCACTATAGGTTGTTGTGGCCAAAGTGCAGGACAAGGCACTTTGCCATGTTGAATCTCATCCCATTGGATTCTGCCCATCAACTCATCCTGTCCAAGTCCTTCTGCAGGGCCTTCCTGCCCTCTGGCAGACAGACACTTCCCCCCAACTTGGTGTCATCTGCAGACTCACTGAGGGTGCACTCACTTCCCTCATCCAAATAATCAGTAAAGATATTAAAAAGGATGGGCCCCAACGCCAATCCATGGGGAACAACACTGGTGATCGGTCACCAGCTGGATTTCACTCTGTTCACCACCACTGTCTGGGCTTGGCCATACAGCTAGTTTTTAACCCAGCAAAGACTGTACCTGTCCAAGCCATGGGCTGTCAGCTTCTCCAGGAGAATTCTATGGGAGGCCATCTCAAAGGCCTTGTTGAATCCAGGTAGACTACGTCAACAGCCTTTCCCTCATCTACCTGGTGGATCAGACAGTCTTAGAAGGAGATGAGGTTGGTCACGTAGGACTTGCCTTTCATGAACCCATGCTGACTGGTCTTCATCCCCCCATTGTCATGCATATGCTGTGTGACTGCATTTAGGTGGCCTGTTCCATCACCTTTCCTGGCACTGAAGTCAGGCTGACAGGCCTGTAGTTCCCCAGGTCCTTCATATGACCCTTCTTATACATGGGCATCACATTAGCAAGTCATCCAGGACCTCTCCAGATGACTGTTACCGCCAGTAGATAATGAAAATCAGCCCGATCATATCTGTCAACTCCCTGAGCACCCCCAGGTGAATCCCATCTGGCTCCATGGACTTGTGACAGTCCAGGTAGAGCAGCAGGTCCCTAACTGTTTATACCTGAACGGTGGGGGGTTTCTTCTGATCCCCATCCCAGACTTCCAGGCTGGAAGGCCAAGTACTCTGAGGATAAGCGGTTTGGATAGTAAAGACAGATGTTAAGACAGTGTTAAGAACCTCAGCCTTTTCCTTATTCTCAGTAGTCATTTCCCCCCCTGCCTCCAGTAAAGAATGGATATTCTCCTTGCCTCTCTTCTTGCCTTTCATATATTTATAAAAACACTTTTTTGTTATCTTTTACCACAGTGACAAAGTTGAACTCATACTGAGCTTTGGCCCTCCTGATTTTTTCTCTGCATTAGCTGGCAAATTCCTTGTACTCTCCCTGAGTTGCTTGTCCCTTCTACCACTGTCCTGGTGGCTCCCTCAACTGCCCCAAAGAGGTCTCGATGAAGGGACACCCCTGCACATTTCTATTTCTCACTCCGCTGAAGAATGCATCTGCCCTGGAGCTATCTCTTTGACAAGTGACTATAAGGTTTTGTTTTAGTATTTTTTTTTCTTTCTTTCTTTCTTTTGTTGTTGTTATTTTGTTTTGTTTTGTTTTGGGTTGGGTTGGTTGGTTGATTGGTTTGGTTTTACTTTTAAGAAAAAGAAAATTATCTTCATCATATCCATATTAGCTGGACTATGAACCAGAAGTTCAGAAGGTCATCTGTGCCTAAGCTAAAATATATATTCATCTGCATATACATATGACTACATAGATTTTATATTAACTCTCAGTCCAGCAGAAGAGATGCATGTATACTCTTTCCCCCATATTACGTATAAACTAACTTACTGTTCACTACTGCTGAGTGTATTTGCCACAGATTCAGAATGCTGGTTACAGCAACACCATTTACCTACAAGTCTTACATGACCAAACTGCTATAAACCATGCCAGTTTGAATTTTATCACGAGACAACAAATTCAAAACCAGTTCATAATATATATATATTTATCATAGAAAGTAATAGTCTGAAGTATCTGTGCATGGATCTAGATATATATTATCTCCATGGATATGGCTATATATTATCTCCATGTTTCCACATAATTTTACCTTTCTGTGAAATCTTTTTCTCACCACTGATAAACATCCAGACAAAGGAACTGAGAGGAAAATGTTTTTTTATTATTATTATTATTATTTTATTTTATTTTAAATTGTCTGGCAAGTGAAAATGTCATTCTTTTTATTTTTCTTATTCTAAATTAGCCACAAAAATATTATTTTGATTCTTTTAAATTAATCAAACACTTGAGAGTAACAGATGGGAGCAACAGTGAAGCCGTGATAGTCAAGGTAGCACTGTATTTCTGCAACACATGTGACTTCCTGATCATTTTGCTAATCTGACAAGTAATTGATGAGGCCTCAAGGTTCTGAACTAAATCACTATCCTGTATAAATAATTACAGGAAATAAGCACTTTTTTTTTTTTTTTCCTGTTAGCATAAATGGAACAGTTATAGGCAAAAAAAATATCATCATCACTTTCACCTTTTTTTTTTTTTTTTTTGGGGCGGGGGGGGGAAGGGCAATAAAAATAAAAAATAAATAAAAAGATATACTTAAAGGTGCTTATTTCTGCCCAGATAACTAGATGAGCTTAGCTATAAAATGTGTGGCTGAATGAAAAGGAAAGTGTTGAACTGAACCTATTCCTTAATATTCTATTATATGTCATACCATAGGTTATACAAATTTTTCATTGAGTTCTGAATGTGGAAAGTGAAGACAACTACTGGCACAGCAAGCAGATGTAAAAATTTCACAAAAGTGGACAGTGGGCATGGTTTCATGGATACAAATTATAGAGTAGAAATACTTAGTGACTCAGTGTACAGAGCTTCCTGACCATATGATGATCTAGGAATAATGGAGATTGTGCTGACACTTCAATATTTTTAAATTATAGTCATAGAGAAAGACATACAGTGCTAACAATATTATATGTTATTTGTTCTTATGCACTTGTTTTTAATTAATCTATAATTGTGATTCCTGACACTATCTTTGGCAAATTTTGAGGTATTATATTTTATAAATACACTTCTTCAAGGATTTTTTGATATTCTGATTCAAAATCATTAAAAACTCTGAGAGCTCTAAGCTCACCTATCTTTAATTCTAGCTGACTCATGATAAGAGTCACTAGAAACATGCTTTTGAGATCACTGGAATATTTCATAACAAATTCATTGACTTTATGTTTAAAATTCTTGTTATACAGCGAGTATCCATATAATCCATAGAAAGTAGAAAGCAAAAGACAGCAGGTGGATTCCCCACTTTCTGATGGGCACATCATTTTAATGTAAACAAGGGAATAGGTTTGCAGGTTTTACTGTTTTAAAATTTCTACTGACTCACAAGTCGTCTCAATCATGTAGCAGGTTTATAAACAACATGAGAAATGTATAGGTGTGTGGGGGGTTGGACTTAGCAGCCAGATGCCTAGCCAGCAGCCAGATGCCCACCCAGCTGGTCACAAACCCTCTTCTTTGCAAGGTTGAGGGATAAAATGGATTAAAAAACTTGTGGGTCAAGATAGAGACAGAAATGGACATTAACACTATCTCATCATGATGGGTGTAGTGGGTTTACATGGCAAGGTTTTGGTAGCAGGGGGTCATAGGGGTGGCTTCTGTAAGAAGGATCTAGAACCTGCCTCATGTTTGGTAAGGGCCCCACTGCTGACCAGAGCTGAGACAATAACTGATGTTGTTTTGTGCCTCTGAGAGAATATTTAAGATGGAAAAAAAAAATAAAAAATAAAAACACTCCTCCACACAGCAGCTGGAAGAGTGAGAGGAGTGAGAAACAGCCTTGCAGGTGCCAAGGTCAGTGAAGAAGGATGGGAAGAGGTGCTCCAGATGCCGGAGCACAAGTCCCCTGCAGCTGTAGTGCGGACCATGGTGAAGCACGCTGTCCCCCTGCTGCCCATGGAGTACCACGGTGGAGAAGGGTTCCACGCTGCAGCCCATGGAGGAGACCACGGTGGAGCAGGTGGCCCTGCACCGACAGAGACTGCAGCCTGTGGAAGACCCTTGCTGGAGCAGATTCCAGGCCAGACCTGTAACCCATGGAGAGGAGACCATGCAGGAGCAGGTGACCTGGCAGGAGCTGCTGCCCGTAGGGGACCCAGATTGGAGCAGTTTGCTCCTGACAGATGGACCCCGTGGTATGGACCCATATCCGGAGAAGTTCTTGAAGAGCTCCTGCCTGTGGGTAGCCCACGCCAGATCAGTTCAGCAAGGACTGCATCTCATGGGAGGGACCTACAGCACAGGGCACGACAGTGACTGAGAAGGAGCGGTGGAGAAGCGTTATAGACTGACCATAACCCCCACTTTCCCGTTCCCCTGCGCCACTCGGGGAGAGGAGTTGGAAAAGGGCTGATGCGGGGGACGGTACTTTTAGTTTCTTTCCTTTGCTTCTCACTTCTCTAACTTGTTAGTAATAAGTTATAAATCTTACTATCTCCCTGTGCTGAGTCTGTTTTGCCCGTCATGATAATTACTGTATGATCTCCTCATCCTTACCTCAACCCTTGAGCCCTTTTCATCATATTTTTTTCCCTGCTCCTTTCTTCTACCCTCTTTGTGGAGGGGAGTGAGAGAGTGGTTGTGGTGGAGCCCACCTGAGTAAAACACCACATCCCGCAGTGTGCCCAGTCCGTCAGGAGGGCAAACTCTATTTTGGGGTTCATTAAAAACAGCATAGTCAGCCAGTCAAAAGAGTTTATATTTAACATCAGTGTGTCTTCACCTTGAATACTGTGCACTGTTCTGGGCTCCACAACAAATAAATAAACAAACAAACAAATAAACAAATAAATAAATAGGATATCAAGATACTTAAAAGCCTCCAGAGGTGGGTAACACACTTTGTGAAAGGGCTGGAAATCATGTCCTATGAGGAGGGGCTTAATACACTTGCTTTGTGTAGTTTGGGAAAAAGGCAACTCAGAGGTGACCTCATTGCTTTCTGTAGCTTCCTAAGAAGGGGAATTGGGTGCTGAGTTCTTCTCCCTAGTAACTAATGACAGACTATGAGAGAATGGCAAATAGCTGCATCACTGGAAGATTAGTCTGGATATTTAGAAAAAAAAAATCTTTCCAGTGAGGGTGGTCAAGCACTGGATGAGGCTTTCTAGAGAGCTGGTTGATGTCCCATGCCTGTCAGTGTCATTTGCCAGAGGCATTTGGAAAATGCCCACAGTTAAAATGCAAATTGTTCTGTAAGTTAAACAGTTCTAAAATCCTATTCTATTTTATTCTGTTCTATTCTAATTCTATTCTATTCTATTCTATTCTATTCTATTCTATTCTATTCTATTCTATTCTGTTCTGTTCTGTTCTGTTCCATTCTGCTCTCTAAATTATAGAGACATGGATTTGACAGATGGACTCATTGGTAAGAAATTGGCTGGATGGTCACACTCAAAGAGTTGCATTCAACACCTCAGTATCCAACTAGAGATGAGACATGAGTGGTGTTCTTCAGTCCATACTGGGACTGATGTTATTTAACATCTTTGTGAGTGACATGGGCAGTTGGATCAAGCTTGCACTCTGTAAGTTTGCCAATGACAGTTGACACACCAGATGGAAGGTGTCGTTGAATACACTAGTTGGAAGGGGTGCCATCCAGAGGGACCCTGACAAGCTTGATAGGTCAGCCTCTGTGAACCTCATGAAGTTCAACAAGGTCAAGTGCTAATTCCTGCATCTGGGTCAGGGAAATCTCAAGCACAAACACAATCAGTGTGGGACTGAAGGCAGCCCTGAGGAGGACTTCAGGGTGTTGATTGATGAAAAGCTCAATATGAGCTGGCAATGTGTGCTTATAGTCCAAAAAGCCAAGCATATCCTGGGCTGCATCAAAAACCATGACCAGCAGTTTGAGGGAGGTGATTTTCCCCCTTTACTCTGCTCTTTTGAGACCCTACATGGAGTGCTGTATTCAGCTCTACTTAATATAAGAAGGACATGGACCTATTAGAACAAGTCCAGACAAGGGCCATGAGGATGATCAGAGGATTGGAACACTTCTATGAAGAGAGGCTCAAGGAGCTGGGGTTGTTCAGCTTGGAGAAGAGAAAGGTCCAAGGCAGTTTTCCAGTACCTAAATGGGGCCTACAAGAAAGCTGGGGAGGGACTCTTTATTGGACAGTGTAATGATAGGACAGGAAGAATGGTTGTAACCTAAGAGAAGATAGATTTAGATTAGCTATTAGGAAAAAATTCTTTACATAGAGGATGGTGAGGCACTGGAACAGGATGCCCAGAGAGGTTGTGGATGCCACATCCCTGGAAGTGTTTAAGGCTCCAGGCTATATAGGGCTTTGGGTCTAGTGGAGAGTGTCCCTGTCCATGGGAGGGGGATGGAGGTGGGGCCAGGCTGGCATTGAAAACAGGTGATCTTTAAGGACCCTTCCAACCTAAGCCATTCTATGACTCTATGATACTATATGATTCTGTGATTCTATGTTTCTATATGATTTTATGAGTGTATGATCCTACCCTACCCTACCCTACCCTACCCTACCCTACCCTACCCTACCCTACCCTACCCTACCCTACCCTACCCTACCCTACCCTACCCTATCCTATCCTGTCCTGTCCTATCCTGTCCTGTCCTATCCTGTCCTGTCCTGTTCTGTCCTACTGTAAATTTAGCTGTTTGATTCAGGTGGAAGTACAGTCCAAAACTGAGAAGCTCTGAATACTACCAACGGGGCACTATCTTAATTCTTGAACAAATTAAAAGGAGTGTGTGTGTGTGGGGGGGGGGGGGGGGGGAGACGGGGGGAAGAGCGTCAAGAGCACAAGTCCCATTGTGCTGGAACAATTTGGTATTCACTGTCAGATTACAACAAAACTCTAAAATCCCCATTCTCTTCTTAAATCATTTTTGTTTGTATATTTGTGAGAAGTTGCCAAATCTGATAGCTTGACGGCTGCAAGTCTGCCGCAGGTTCATGTTTGCAAGTACAGACAGTAGCAAAGATAATCATATGTCCCTAATGCACCCACTCACACAATACACTTTGAATGTATTTACCTACATCAATCTATATAAGTAACAGACATATAAGGCCACTGTAGTTAATACAGAAAGAAAACAGACTCACAGACATGATCAGTACTAACAACCTATTCTCCTTTCTGGATGATCAGGGTAAAAGCTCATTAGTGACTGCATATGTTTATATAGAGAGATGTGTATATACACGTATATGCATGTATGTATTTGTACAGATATTCCATGTATAAATGGCATATATATGTGTATATAAATGCTTACAAAATCATAGAATAATTACGGTTGGGAAGGACAACCAGGATCATCTGGTCCAACCATCACCCTACTGCTGATGTCACCCACTAAACCATGTTCCTAAGTGCCATGACCAACCTTTCCTTGAACACTCCCAGCGACAGTGATGCCACCACCCCCCTGGGCAACCTGTTCCAATGCCTGACTAATCTTCCTGAGAAAAAATGTCTCCTAATTTCCAACCTAAACCACCCCTGGTGCAATTCGAGGCCATTCCCTCTAGTCCTATCACTAGTTATCTATGAGAAGAGGCTATCTGTGAGAAGAGGCTCCCCACATCTTTCTTTCAGGTAGTTCTAGAGAGCAATAAAATCTCCTCTGAGTCTCCTCTTCTCCAAACTAAACAGCCCCAGTTCCCTCAGCCACTCCTCATAGGACTTGTGATCCAGGCTCTTCACAAGTTTCGTAGCCTTACTCTGGACACTTTGAAGGGCCTCGATTTCCTTCTTGTAGTGAGGGTCCTAAAGTTGAACATAGTACTCGAGGTGGTACTGGGTGGTACTGAGGATTAGGTTTATATACTGGTAACTTAGTTGGAAGTTGCTTTATTTTCCTTATATGTAGCCAGAGAACTAGAAGTCTAAGGCAAAGTTATCCCCAGGGCAGCATATTTACCTCAGCAAAACTGATACCAGAGTACTACCCCAAAGTGCAAAATTTGCCTTGCTCAATGGCAAGTTTAAGGCTTTCTTTCAAACAGTCTGGTTAGATAAAGGATTTGTTCAATATGCAGGAAAATGCTTCAAAGGGGAATTACAGCTTGTACGTAGTGTCTTAAATCTGACAATGAATAGATGCCAAAAGAGAATAAGTTTGTTCTACAGAGGTTTAATTTGATATCATTGTGATACTGTGCAAAATAGTCTCCTAAAGAACAGGGAGCTGAGATGGTTGAAAGCTATAAAATAACATAAGATGATTAATGTGTCTTTACACTCCTAAGTGGCTAATAGACCCAGCAGGGAAACACCATAAAAGCACAGTACAAGGTTCAGTCATTGATTAGACACCAGTAAACAGGCAGGTAAGCTACCATATTATAGGAAGTTATTATGGGAGATGATTTTATTTAATTTAATTTTATGTTTTATTAAAACATTCCATAGGCAATAAAGCAGGTATTATTACATGAGAGACTTTATATTGCTCTGATCTGATAGATAAATTTGTGTTTGAGTCAATGTTTTTTAGGCATTTTAAAGTATATATTCTTTTTCTGATTATATTTTTCATAGATAGAATTGCAATTATTTTCTCTCCCAAGTGAAATGCTTTTTAGATACTCATCACAAAGGTATGAAGCTATCTCTTCCAGCTAACCCCCAACCTCCTCTAGACATTGGTGCAGCATCAGAAATAATATTATTTGCATTACTATGATAAGAACCATGTTTTCTTCAAACCAGGCAAGTATCTCAGCTCATTTAATTTTAGCATTGAGGACATACTATGTGCAAAATGGTAAAGTTAAGAATTCTGTGTGATCCAAACCTTAAACAGGACTTAAATAATCTACTTTTAAATATACCATAAAGAAATGGGTTTTAATTTAAACTTTTTGTTGTTTATTCAGTTTATTTGGGCCAGCAAAAAATGATAAAAACATAATTAACACAGAATAGAATACTGTAAATAAAGTTATCTAATATAGCAAGATGGCACAAGATGTTTCAGGAAGAAATTTTCTCTTCTACCAGCTTATCCTCTATTTTGTTTATTAATTTAATTCATATGGTGTATATCACAACTTCATTTTTATATCTATAAATGAGTCTTAAATGCTCCGAAGCATAATGAAGAGTAGTTTCACAATATAATCTAGTCTCTTACATTACAGCTTCCCTATAATAAATTGCTTTTAAAGGAAAATAAATCCCCCATCAGTGTCCGGCTCTCTATAAAATAACAGATGTAATGATCAAGTGCTTACATAGTTATATTGATTTTTCCTATTAGCATTAATTATCAGATATATATGTGATTATTGCTTTCCTTGCACTGATGCTTCACAAAAGCAGGAATACCTAAAAATATATATTTTTTACTTTGCTAACCATCATGGCTTTGTGGATTCTAGAGTGTTAAAATGTGTTTGATATTTTCACTTGGCACAGATAAAAAATCTTTCATTTTATTTTTCAGAAGTAGCAGAAATGTAATAATAGCAGACTATCTCTCCCATTCAGGAAAAGACAGAAATGAATTATTTATATTTTCTTAACAAACAGTAGGAAACAGTGGTTTGTAATGTGTTTCTTTCTGCTTGAAAAGAAAGAGGCCTGTTACCAGGACAACATCAATTTCTGTTCTGCATGGAACAGTGAAGAATTCTCTGGATGAAGAACTATGGGGCAATCAGTTTCCAACTAAACACTTTACTATGAATCAGTCCCTGTCTTTAGGGTTGATTTTTTACTGTAACTACTGACAAATCTGAAAATTGCATATACAAAAGATTTTCCTGGCTATTTTATGTGTCTAAGAAATATTATTTGGAAAAATATGATCTCCTCTGAGCCATTAAAAAAATAAATTAAAAAATGTATATATTTTTACGTTTACAAATGGTTGGTCTTGAGGCAAATTAATTCATTTATTTTTTGGTAGATGTGAAGATGTCTGAATTTTAGTTTTAAAGTTACATACAGTTATCTAGGAGATAAAATATCTTTCTGTAGTCTCACCTGAGACACACGATGACACAAGATGACCCATAACAAAAAATAAATATAAATAATTTCTCAGTATATTTCCAAACTTGCCATCACAGAAATAGCATATCAGATTTTCAAAGGTAGGTATCAGCACAGTCAATGTTCTTGTGGAGATCTGCATGAACAGAAGATCTTGTCTGTATTGTTTCTAATAAACTTCAAAGGAACAAATTTCATTCAGACCCCAAACCAGAAATAATAAATTCAGATCATGCCAGTAACTTTTATTGTTAAAGCAATTCTAAAACTTCAATGACAGGAGCAATTGCAGAAAAATAAGATATAAAGATATAAGAAAGTGTGTGTGAGCAGAAGAATAATTTTTGTGGGGGCTTTGTCCTAATTTTAACTTCTGTCCCTTCTACCCTCTGATTATTTTCTGTTATCACCCTTCAGATTTCACCTGTTTTTAATTCCAGTCTCCTACCATCACTTTTCCATGGTCTCTTCCTTCCCTTGTTCAACTCATCACAAAATAAAAGCAGAGTCATGAAAAGGCGCTAAAAATGTTGCCTTATATTTCATTTCAGTTTGGACTCTTTAAAGGTTAACTAAGGTAGAGGGGAAAGGTCAATAAAATTAAAATCTAAATATGGAAGAAAAGAAAGCCATTAAAAATCCAGCGGTAAATGAAAGTATTGGTGGGTTATGGAATGAATCATTAGTTTACAGAAGAAAAGTTTAAACATCTTATTATATCTTCACACCTACACAGCCAGAGCTAAAGAGATGATCACATAGAGTCAGTCACTTGATGGTTATTAATTAAACTAGTGGATGTAAAAGCCAGTACTTTTTACATTTAAAATATTTAAAATCATTTTTTTAAATATATTTTAATATATTTTAATAATATATAATATATTTTAATAATATTTTAAAATATAATATAATGTTTATTGTATATATTATATAATATAATGATATATTAAAATATATTAAAATATATTAATAATATTATATATATATAATATATGTTTTTTAAAAAAATATTTTAAAATATATATTTTAAAATATTTAAATATTTAAAATCATTTTTAATTATTTAATCATATTTTAAATATTTAAAATCATTTTTACATTTAAAATACTGATTTCAGCATAATCTGTCCAGCATAAGCAGGGCATTATTCACTGATACCACCAGCAATACTGAAGATAAGCTACTAAGATATTCTCACCAGGGAGAAATTTAAGGAGGCAAAATCAGTTTTTATCAGCTCAAGCCACAGCTGATTTCTCCCATCTCCACCACTAATAATAAGAATAAGAATAAGAATAACAATAACAATAATAATAATAATAATAATAATAATAATAATAATTAATATAGTAATAGTAATAATTCTTCTCTTGTTTGGTTTTTCGTCATTAAACCAAACACAGTTTCTATTGGACAATAGAATAAAAGAAGTTTGGGTTTTAATGCCAGTGTCATGTAAAAGAAAATGGCTCACTGTAATGCATATAGTCTTACACAAGCTGAATGTACATGAAAAGAGGCTTCACTCCACTGCTGTGGAGTTGGTGGTTATGGCTGAAAAGTAGGTGCAGAAAGATGGCTACAGACTGGGATAAAATGTAAGCAGTGTAATTAAGACACAGAGAGAGATTCAGGAAATCTTTACCTGTGGAGCTGTCATTTTGACCTACACAAATCTTGAAAGCTCTGCATTATACTGCTAATGACAAAGTAAATTATAATTTTAGACAGTCGTATTCAAGGGTTGGCTTAGATCTTGAACTGGCTCACTTCCATATCCACTCACAGCATGCAGATACGAGGTTGTCTTTTAATCATGTTAATACAGCTTCATTGAGTGTCCAAGCCTTAATTTTTGTCTTTCAGTTTACCATTGGTGCTTAGTACAGTTTTGGCAGGCAAGATTAATCAATGAAGAGACAAACACTTACAAAAGCCTGAGAAGTTGATCTGTACTGAAGACACAATCAATCCATACACAAATCCTACTCTTAGGTTAGGAAACTCTTGCCATTGAAATTGTTTTTCAGGTCATTTTGTATTAGGAGGCTCAAGAGGGTGAGGATCTATTTGGAAACGAGCAGACACACTCACTTCTTGCCATGTTCTTTATTCTTCTAGATTCTCAGAGAAATCTTTGACAAACATATCTGTGACTGCAACTGTGATGAATTCAATTTTAATATGGCGGATGCTACTGAGTGAAATATTTCATTTGGGGTATCTAATTTTGTATTGACATGGTGGAAGCTGGTCAGATTCTGATTTCACAGCTGTCCTTCACCTGTCCGTCAGTTCTTCTTTCTCTTTATTAACAATACCATTTGCTCCAGTACTTTTGAAAAGATGATTCAGGAATAAAGATTTCTCTCTTTTATGCCTTCAAAAACTGTCATCATGCAGAAATGGGTAAACTACAGCACACTCATTGGTTGTTTATATAATCAGGCTGCAGAAGCAGGACAAAGGGATATTTTAAGCCTCAGTAGAGAGACTGCTTTTTGTAGAGCCATAGCCCCAGACATTTCCCACCATGGCAGAAATCACATAATTTACACTTCAGATCCGTCTTAATTACAGGTGTCTCGAAAGAGTTGTTTCTTTTTCATTGCCTGCTCTTCCCTCTGAGGGTCAGAAACAGTCTATGTGGATATGCACAACAGCACAAGCAAAGAAATTCATTGCTTTTACCATGTTGCACTTTCAAATAGTTTCACCAAAGGTAACTAAAGGTTTCATGTCCAGCAGTGCAGGGCAGGTCTTATCAACAATCCTATGTGTGAAGATCTTCAGAATTGTTCATCTTTTACATAACAGGTCTTCTCTGCTAGTCTACGTAAGAGCATGTCTGCTCCCTGTATGTTGAATGGCAGCACTAGAGAGCAGAAACAAATGGAAGAAAGCTGAAAATCATGTCCAGTATCATTTAGAACAGTTTGCCACATAAATGGTCATTAACTTTGTTGTAAGAGATGGCTAAAGCAAAAAATATGATAGACGTATCTTGATACTCGGATCTTACCAGTACGATTATAACTGCCAAAGTCATATCTGGGAAATCCAGACACAGTTTACAAAAGTGGCTTTTTCCTGAATAGTTAGTTTTGTATTAAAAGTTCTGATGGATGATTTTTCATTAAAAATCCTGTTTTACTTCCCTGTACAAAAGCTTCAGTCAATTCTTTTGGGTAATAACCTTTTGTTACGTTAAAGGGGAACTTACGAGATTCAAACAATTACCTGTTTCAGAGCCCTACTAAGGCTTTAACTGAGACAATTTCACAGATTTGAACATATTTTATAAAGTGACAGATATAACAGATTCAGAATTGTCATTGATAAATAAACACTGCAATACAGCTAATATATGATATTAGGCTAGCAAATTTTCTAATATTTCTAATGTTAATTTCTAACTTGTAAAATTTCAAATATTTCTAATGCAGGCCAGAATGACATTGGCCTTCTTGGCCAGTGTGCCCAGGTGGCTAAGAAGGCCAATGGCATCCTGGCCTGTATTAGAAAGTGTAGCCAGCAGGAGCAGGGAGGTGATCGTTCCCCTGTACTCAGCTCTGGTGAGGCTGCACCTCAATTACTGTGTTCAGTGTTGGGCACCTCACTACAAGAAAGACATCAAGGCCCTGGAACATGTCCAGAGAAGGGCAATAAAACTAGTGAGGAGTCTGGAACACAAGTCTTATGAAGAACGGCTGAGGGAGCTATGATTGTTTAGTCTGGAGAAAAGGAGGCTCAGGGGAGACTTCATTTCACTCTACAACTTCCTGAAGGGAGGTTGCGATGAGGAGGGTGTCATCCTCTTCTCCCAGATAACTAATGTTAGGACTCTAGGAAATGGTCACAAGTTGCACCTGGGAAGATTTGGATTAGATATCAGGAAAAACTTTTTCTCTTAAAGAGTGGTCAGGCACTGGAATGGCCTGCCTGAGTCACCATCCCTGTAGGTGTTCAAGAAGTACCTGGATGAGGTGCTACAAGATATGATTTAGTAGCTTAGTATGTAGTATCAGTGATAGGAGGACAGTTGGACTATATGATCTTGTAGATCTGTTCCAACTTTGTGTTTTCATGATTCTATGATTCTATGAAAATACTATCCTGGGTATTCCCTAACTCCTAACAACTTTTATATCCAAACCTTATCTATTTCCTCTCTGGGGTGACATTTAACATGATGTGGGTAAAATGTTGAGTACTGCAGTCATATATATTTACTATGTAATTCACATTATCCACTCTGTGACTATAGTCACTCAATTTGAGATCCAAATCATGCCTGTGTAAAGGGATAACAATCATGTTTAAATTTTTCTTCCTCTCCACCTAGACACAGCTCTAATTCAGTCCATCCATACACCATGAGCATTTGACAAATCAACACCCAGGTTAGCACAGATTTAATGTAATCTAATAATATATATATATATATATATAAAATAATAATAATAATAATTACAATGACAACTTTCAATGTATATTGGAGTAAAGAAGCAAGCCATCCTGACAGTGAAAATCTTAATCCATGCAAAAGTTTGTTGAAATATCCTCCTTCTCTGCTTTCTCTAGTGGCACTACTCACTTTTGCCATGTGCCTCATGCTGTCTGGTTGTTCATTAAGTAACACAAGACCTTCATTTTTCAATACATTTGGTATATGGTACCAGTGTCATTGGCCAAGATGAATTGCACTAGACTATTTCTGTCTGTCTGCTGAGGTTATACAACATTATTCAGTTCTGGAATGCTGTGACTTGAGACACGAAAATTGATTCCAGTGCCCATCCAACTATAATCCCTCTCATGGGGTATTGCCAAGATTCTTTCAATTGCCTTTTGATATGTCCCCAGAAAGCTGGCTCAAGGGATTGTTCTCTACAGAGGGGACAAAATGTTAACAAGCACAATGCATATTGGTGTGGCATCATTGACCTGCCACAGGTAAGTCTGTAGTCCATGTTTCATCACTACTAACCTACATAGTGTGTCACATAGAAGGTACAGTGTGTTCTGAACAAATTATATCAGACAAGATTAGTCAGATGAGACCAAGTGTCATTAATTTAGGTGATACAGTTATGGCAAATACAATCTATTCTGAGAGCTTGTGCTATTAGGCCTAATTGCTGAATTTCGGCCTCTTGACTGCTGCAATTATAAACTTTAGTACAATTCCAATTATAGTGTTCTGGGCAATCTGAAAAAGAAATGTTAAAGCTTGCGTATCAGATACCAAACTATATGGGATTGTCATGTAACCCAGTGGTCCTATCCCAATTAATACAACAGTCAGTAGTTTGCACATAATACCAGCCACCATGCTGTGATGCTTCCCAGACCATAGGAATATGCATTCTTCTTGGTGTGTTCTGTTCTTCACACAGAAAGACAATAGATCATCCCAGCTGTTTCACCACCAACCTTAAACTTTAGTGGTGACCTAGTGATATTGAAATTATCTATGGTTCCATTCTTCTTAAGAGTCCACTACAGGACATATTTCCCTTCCTCAGTGTGCCATGTTAGGTTGGTACAATTTTGTATTTTCCACATAGTCCCCCAAGTTTTGGTCAGTCCCATAGCCAATATTCCCAAAGTTACTGGTGAACTGGCAGACTGTGGAAGGGGTAGGTATGCTGTAATTTGATTAACATTATGTATTTGCCTGAAAGCTTGAATTAGGTGTAATATGACATTTTGAGTCTCCAGTTTTCCAAGAAAGGCTGCTATTAATATGACTATTATAATCCACATAGCTGTACCCATGTTAAAAAATTGGTTTCTAAATTATTATCACTAACAAAAACACAGTAACTCCAATCATAAATATTAACAGCCCTTGAGTGCACTCCAGCTTGGTATAGCATAACCTGTTGTCCCATGTGCAGTTTCTTAGCATCTGTAGCCTTGTAAAATATAAGAGAAGATGCTAGGCTGTATACAACAAAGAGATATTAAGTTAAAAGGTAGGTATTATCCATCTAATATTGACTCAGCAGAGGTTTTCAGAGTAATCTTTTGCTTTCCAAGCATAAAGGTACTTTGGGGTTCTTAACACCATTGACGCTGTCCCACTGTGAAGCATTTTAACCAGCACTGGTTGCCCTGCATTGATGTGTGAAGTGCTTACTTGCTGACTGAACTGTGAAGTGAGAGTGTCTGACCAATTATGTCTTCTATTTCTAGCAATTCCTTCCAGCTGTCAGTTTGCCTGACAGGGGCTCTATTTACCTGCCAGCCATTGGCTGCCCAGTGGCCTGTCCACTATGTGACTCCTTTATAAATTGCATATGAATTGGTTTAGATATGACTGGCACCATGTTGTGCAGCTAGTAAGATTGCTCTAAGTTCCCACCCTTGAATGGTTCCTTTACACGTTTCATCTAATCTTTGTCCTGTGCATACTTCTAAAGCCATGGACTTATATTTCCACTCATGATTTTGCCTATAGGATGATGCGTCAGTGAATCATACCCCCTTAAGGTCACTGCCTTCCCTCAGCAGAGGTGCCTCCTGAATCAGAGATGTTTTGCTTGGTGGTGTTTGGAATAGAAAAGTAAGTATACTGTTTATAATTTTATGCAATTTAGATACCTGAATGTTGCCTTTCATAATAGCTATAATTTCATTGATACCTTCCATATAGGCATACCACTTATGGACTGTGTGTTTCTGGGCAATACCTGCAGGTGGTACCACACCCTTGCAAACTATCTCTAGGAGACAGAAAGGACCCTGAATAATCATGCTCTGTTCTTATCTGTTCCACCCTCTTCACTGCTCACACTCAAACTAGAAACAGCAAACCTTTTTGAAGATTGAAATATCTCATTTTGGTGTCATTAATAGAGCAGAAGCTAAATTCTAGTGTTCTCTCTGGTCCTTCTGGTCCCTTTGGTAGAGATTACAATGGAAACCATGTTCACTGAATCCCAATTCTACATGGATAGGGTTGGTTTGGTGGAAGGAATCTAGCACTTGAAACAATCTTCATTATGCATCCTTGTGCCATTTAGTCCAGTTCCATAATTTCACTTTTCTAAGCAGATCTTATGAGACAGAAAAAAAAAAAAAAAAAAAAAAAAAAAAAATATGTTTACACCAGTAACCTAAAACTCCCAGACCTTGCTGTAACACTTTTGTGCTAGAGGTATCCTGCCCCTGCTATACTGCTCCATTTTATCCCCTGGAGGAGTAGAAACAGTTCCTTAAAGTTTCCCAGAAACTTAATTTCTTATGCAGGCCCCTGGCATTTTGATGAAGGAATGTCTAATCCCAAAGCTATCAATTTTTCTTGGACAGCTTCTGTAGCATGTCTGACTCCCTCTGCAATTTTCCCTCCTAAAAATGTCATCAGTGTATCACTTTACTATAATGCTTGGTGGGCTGGTGGGCTGGGGATTTTTGTTAAAACCTTTGCCGAGGCACTGTAAGCAATAGTAGGAGAGTGTTTATATCCTTGAGGCAGACTATTAAAGATATATTGTGTCCTTTTCCAAGTAAACGTAAATTGAGCCTTATTATGTTCCTGGAGCATAGAAGCATAGAAACATTAGGGTTGGAAGAGACCTCCAAGATCATCTGGCCCAACCATCACCCTACTACCAATATCACCCCACTAAACCTTGTCCCTGAGCACCAGGTCCAACCTTTTCTTAAACACCCCCAGCGACGGTTATGCCACCACTCCCCTGGGAAACCTGTTCCAATGCCCGACTACTCTTTCTGAGAAAGATCATGAAAAAAACATATCCTTATCATCTGAAGTTTCCATCGATGGGTGTGATGCTCCCTGTATTTGGTTTACCAGTTCCTCACTATTTGGCACAGCAGCAGTTAAAGATGCATTATTGGCATTCAGTTGCCTATAATCAATCGTAAGCCACCACTGTCCATTCAGCTTTTTTGGAAGCCAGACAGGAGAACTGTAATGGGAATGAATATGAGTTATAACACCTTTATTTTCCAAGTCTGATACCACCCTATCAATGCCTGAATGCACGAATTCTAGCAGAGACTACTGCCTTAACACACCCCTGTCATACAACACTTGTATGCAGGCTGCTTTTTGCACAGACACAGCCAAATCAGAGAACCCTAAGGTCTTATTAACAAGGGGATCTCCTCTTTCTATAGGTCCTATGCCACCAGCCTAATAAGCAGCTCATGTGTTCAGTGAGTAATTCTGATCACCCAGTGCAATGTTTAAAAACTCTCCAGGGTCCCAATAGCCTTCTGCCTCTTCCTAGCTCTGTAGGATTCGGTCGTCCTACTAGAGAGACTCACCCACCACACATATTCTATCTCAGATACTTTTCGGTGTCTAGAATACTCTTCCTGCACCTTTGCTAATTCAGTTAGAGACCATGGGATTATCTGGACTGTAGTACAGACATTGTCATATCCATTGTTTGCAATTTCAGTTTTGATTTGTTGTCATATAGCTACTGGTTCCAGGGTAACATCATAATCTGAATCTCCCACCAGTTTATTGTTATCGTTATTATACCAGATATCTCCATTCCATGTCTCAGGATTTTCATAGTGTATTAATTTGTGGTTTAGTTTAGCAGAGAGCAAGGGTGGTATCTAATATTGTTAGAGATCTAATTTTCCTGCAGATTTATTTCTCACCTTTCAGATGAGGCCAATAGCATTTTAAGTTATCTAATGTCTGTCCCTAGTTTCAATCATTTTCCTTTTCAAAGGCCAGCAATTTTCTCAGCACATTTACTGATTTTAATGCTGTCCTGGTTTCAGTTTGGACAGAGTTATTTTTCCTCCTAGTAGCTGGAAGGGTGCTATTTTTTGGATTAGCCTGATGGGCCCATGACACCTCAGGCCATCAAGGCAGAGATGCAACATACAGATGGGCTCATGATCAAGGGGTGGACCTGACCATGGACACTATAGCACAGGTTATTCAAGATTGGGAAACGTGTGCTGCAATCAAGCAAGCCAAACGGTCAAAGCCTCTTTGGTACGGGGGACGATGGCTGAAATACAAATATGGAGAGGCCTGGCAGATTGATTACATCACACTCCCTCAAACCCGCAACGGCAAGCGCCACGTACTTACAATGGTGGAAGCAACCACTGGATGGATGGAAACATATCCTGTGCCCCATGCCACCACCCAGAACACTATCCTGGGCCTTGAAAAGTCCTATGGCAACATGGCACCCCAAAAAGAATTGAGTCAGACAATGGGACTCATTTCCAAAACAACCTTATAGACACTTGGACCAAAGAACATGGTATTGAGTGGGTGTATCACATCCCCTATCACGCACCAGCCTCTGGTAAAGTTGAGCGATCCAATGGACTGTTAAAGACTACACTGAAAGCGATGGGTGCTGGGACATTCAGAAATTGGGATGCACATTTGGCAAAGGCCACCTGGTTAGTCAATACTAGGGGATCTGCCAACCGAGCTGGACCTGCCCAAACAAACCTGTTATGTACTGTAGAAGGAGATAAAGTTCTTGTAGTGCATGTAAGAACCATGCTGGGTAAAACAGTCTGGGCTACTCCTGCCTCAGGAAAAGGCAAACCCATTCATGGGATTGCTTTTGCTTAAGGACCTGGATGCACTTGGTGGGTAATGCAAAAAAAATGGGGAGGTCCGGTGTGTACCTCAAGGGGATTTAATACTGGGTGAGAATAGCCCATGAGTTGAGTTGTGTTATGTTAACTATTATATAATACTGTGTGTCATCACTACCATAATTGCTATATACTATAGATGAAAATGGTGATTAATTAGAATGTACTGGAAAGAGTGTAACCTGAGCATGACATAAATGGTATGGAATAAGGGGTGGATATATGTCCTGGTTTCAGTTAGGACAGAGTTAGTTTTCCTCCTAGTAGCTGGTAGGGTGTTATGTTTTGGATTAGGATGAGAAGAGTGCTGATAACATACTGATGTTTTAATTGTCACAGAGCAATGTTTACACTAAGCCAAGGACTTTTCAGCTTCTCTCTCTGTCCTGTCAGCGGACAGGCTGGAGGTGCAGCAAGAGCTGGGAGGGGACAGACCCAGGACAGCTGACCCAAACTGGCCAAAGGGGTATTCCATACCATCTGACGACATACTAAAAAATATATAGGGGTGGCTAGCTGGGGTGGGGGGCCGGCTGCTTGGGGATAGGCTGGGCATCGGTCAGCGGGTGGTGAACAATTGCATTGTGCATCACTTGTTTCATACACATTATTATTATTATTATTATTATTGTTATTGTTATTAGTATTGTTATTATTATTTTCCTGTGTTAATAAGCTGTCTTTATCTGAATTCACAGGCTTCACTTTCCCATTTCTCTCCCCCATCTCAGAGAGGGAGTGGGGAGGGTGAGCGCACAGGTGTTTAGCTACTGGCTGGGTTAAACCACCACCACAATAATAATAATAATAATAATAATAATAATAATAATAATAATAATAATAATACTTCATCATATGATGTTCATGGAAAATGAAATAATGGAGAAAATTACGATTCTCAATTTCAATTCATGGTTTCCAAATTAGGAATATATATATATTATTATATATAAAAATATGTTTTTGCATGGTTTTTCATCAAATGTCATACTAGGTAAAGAGCAAGTACAGATATTTTCAACTTTTTCACCAAGCACTGTGTGCAATTATATTAATTACACATCTAGCAGTCTAACTAATTGTACTCAGCAGTAGAGGAATGCAATTTTTTTCAAATAAGTGTTAATCAGAAAAGTAGCCATAATAGCTGCTATCAGATACACCACACAGCTGGGAAAGGCCATAGTAAATTTTCCATAGAAAGCTGAACTGTAGTTAATACTGTGTCTTTAGTAAAGAATGAAGTTAAAAATAAAGAAACAGAGTCTAGAATGACATATAAATGGGGAATCATTGTAAAAGCCACCATTATACTGTTGCTCAAGAGATGAGTGGTAACACATTTATATAACAAATGCAGGACTATCAAAAGGTTGTAGGTAAACTCTGACTGCCAGATTAGGTCAGTGAGAAATATTTTGACGTGTCACTGTAAATATCATATTTTGGTAATGATAATATGAAGATATAGGCTGGAGAGGGGAGTTAGCTTTCTACCTCATCCGGTAAGATCAAATTTATTAAATTATAAATTCCATTTTATCCTCAATTATTCATACCAAGCTGAGGATTATTTCTCCTATCTGCTGCCCTGGTATGCTTATTTCTCTTCAGTCGTCTCTTACAGCCTTCATCTTCTGCCAGAAAATTCACTATCAAGAAGCAGTCAAAGCCCCAGAGAACCCCATGTCCTGATGGAAAGCTCAATGCCATCCTCATTCTGATGATTAGGGGAGGCCAATGCAGAGGCAAGTGTGACAAGGACAAGTAACAGGAGACAGTTCTTGGCAAGGTTCAGTGGCTACTCTGCAACCCCTGTTTTCTTTGGCAGATCAGAGTCCATATGTTCAATGTGTGTTTCCCTTACTCCAGGCTGCAGCCATTACTTTTGCTTCTAAGGGACCTGCTGCAGAAGCTTAGGATGCAATTTCTCCCTTACTGGTGATTGCCTATGTAATGTTCCCTACAGCTTTTGTGGGTAACACAAACTGTCAGTATCAGATTTGTGCTTTAAGGAAAACGGAGAAGGTCACTCAGTTCATTCAGTAACCTATGAAGTAAATACAGAAAGATGTATATTTTAATCCTTCCATGAAAGGCAAGTATAAATCATGTTTCCAATAATTACACATAAAAATACATGTTTAGATTTTTTTATGATAATTAAAAAAAAAAAAAAGTTGAAAAGTAAATTTATTCAAGCAAAAATCTATCTCTTTTACTTTACATTTTCTACTTTGTCGGTTTGCTTTGGGGGTCCTTATCTGAGGTAATATATTCTGAGGTAATATATCTGAGGTAATATATCAAGGCTGCATATTTGCAATCTATCATTACATTAACACATTCATAAAGGAAGTGTGTCTGTTTTGTTTATCATTGTTATGCCAGAACATTCCACCCATTCTTTGTTGAGGAGGCTTGATATTTTTAATGAAATAATCAGGAATTGGCTTCTCAAAATCATATGAAAAATTTCCTTAAGCTTCTCAAATATGCTTACAGACAACAGCTGCATATTGGCAACAATCAATGCTTATAAATGAGATTTAGGTTAGAAACTGTGCCACAGACCTTTTTAATGTTAGATTTATGTAAACAAATTCTTCCAAGACTAAAATGAAGTGCTTTCAAACCTAACTCACAATCCTTAGGGAAGACAAACATCACATTCTTTCTGAATTGGAACCAATACTAAACTATACTTCTCTGAAACAGTTATTTTGGACTTTGTCAATTGCAAAGCAGAAAGAACAGTTTTATCTGAAATTCACAGTAATGAATGAAAAGAAGTGGCTAGATCTTACAGATCACATACTTTGCACAGCTCTAACAGTGCAAAACTTTACTTTAAATGAAGGTCAGGAATTGTGTCAATAAATTACTGTAAATGTTTGGTATAAATATATTAAAACAACCTCCAAAAGGGTATGAAGTGTTTGATTCATGCTGGTCCTACTAAAGCATAAAAGACTAGTAACCTGTACTTTCATAGCAGAAACAGCAGATATTACAGTGTCTATCGTGGCTGAATGAGCCTGGTGATGGAAAAAAAATTTACCTAGGCATACCAGTTCTGAAACAATAGGTGGGACCTAAACATGAACAAATTAATCCCATCCATCCTTCCACTCACCTTAACATTTTCTTTGTACTTATAATTTAGTAAAACATTTTATAAAGGAGAAAAATAGTAGCTGGTGGGATGTATAATAGCTGATAAATGTAGTCAGAAATGATGGATGCCACATCTGTGGAAGTGTTCAGGACCAGGATGGATGGGGCTTTGAGCAACCTGATCTAGAGGAAGGTATCTCTTCCCATGGCAGGAGGCTTGGAGCTATATGATCTTCAAGGTCCATTCCAACCCAAACTATGATTCCATGTTCAGTTAACTTCTGTATATACATATTTTGTTGATATAAAAGAAAAAATAATTATTTTTTCTGTTTTTCTTGTTTTTCTGTATATTCAGCTTCTTTCATTTGTTGAGAATAACAAAGGTAGGGTGTGTGAACAAACCCCCTTTTTTTTTTTAAGCTGTGTTTTTTAGGGCTTTTTTTTTTTTTTTCCCAAAAAAATGTGGCAATTGTAATGCCACAGATTCCCTCTGGAACTCAGGCAACTCATAATTACCCGCAGCATTTCAAAGTTACCTGAAGGAATTTATGTCCAGAAAGTCACCTCTTGTGGGGGCTTGAGGGGGATGCTGTGTATGTGTGTGTATGTGTGGGGAGAGAGAGGGAAGGGGGAAAGCAGGATTAAAAATTAAAAAGTACTTCCTTTATTTTAAGCTTAGTAAGTGCTATTTATTAGTGATATAGTTCCTGAGTTTGAATTATCACTTCTTGAAATTAATGACCCAAGACTGTTTTTATATTATAAGACTGACACCTACCAAGAGTTGAGGAAGAATAATCTTTTTTTATTATTATTATTTTTTAATTATTATTATTTAAAAAAAAATACTTGTTAATTTAAATTATGTAAATTAATTGGCTTGAGTTTAAGAATAGATTTCAAAATTCTATCATTTGGACTCCTTTATTAGTAGAAAAGTCAGATGTTGAAATTCTTTTAAAGCTGTATTATTCTGTTCTCTGCTGGTGCAGTGTGGGCAGATTATCACTTGTTAATTATATTTAGAGCACAGAAAAGGATGAGGGGAAAAAAAAAAAAAAAGCTTTAAG
>NC_048926.1:33165759-33187554 GCF_011077185.1 Oxyura jamaicensis
CACCACACAAAGTTGTGGGGAAAAAAAAAAAAAAAAATTTAAAAGGAAAAAAAAAAAAAAAAAAAAAAAAAAAAGAATAAAATACTTTTCACTGGCATATACTTGAAGATCTGCAAAATCTACCTGTGATCCCCAAAATGATCAAACCTGAAGTTTCCAAAATATGGCAATTATTATGTTAGAAATTTTGAGACATAATTTCTCAATAAGGGCTCATAGGTAAAATGTCATTAGATCACAAACAACAGATAGTCTTAAATAAGAGGAATAGTCTTAAACAGATAGTCTTAAATAAGAGGAATATGAAAAAGATTGCAAATAAATAAATTGATGGAGCCTCTCCAAAAGAACATGACTATTTCTCACATTTTATTTTGGAAATGAATGTTTGAAAATCTGAACACAAAGCAAGGAAAAGTACAAATTTCATATCTGTTTCATATCTGTGAATTACAGAAATAACAATCGTCAAATGTAGTGTTAATTTATTATTGTTTTCTGTTCATTGTCTTGCCTTAACACATTTGTGGATTTACCTCCACACAGAAGTAAATTCATGTCCAATAGAAACAGATTATGAATCGTAATGTCTACTAGGAACAATTTTATCTTAAACAAAACAAAACAAAACAAAACAAAACAAATAAAAGCAAAATAAAAAAAAATAAAATCCTAATTAAAATCATTTAACTTTTGTAAGCTGTTCAGAGAACATCCAAATTCAATTCATTTATAGTCATATTTATTTATTTGTTCGTACGAAAGAAGACTAACAGAAGACTGTTAGTAACAGAGTTTGAACACAGACCATTTCTACATTGATTACAAACCTATTATTTCCACTGCAGTAGTAATGGTAAAAAATGACAAGAACAGCTAATAATCAATGTTGGTATCATTATTTTCTTTGTTTGTTTTTAAAAACTACTTTAAAGTAATTCCTTAAGGTTTTAAATTAATACACATGTAGGTGAACATGGAACTTGAATGGACAAATTCATATGTTCATCATCAAAATAAACATAGGAATGCATTAGAGAAACTGCTATGAATAACTGATGATGAATATGAAGGATTGCCTTATACATAAATAAATAAATAAATAGATAGATTGCTCTACTGAGCAAAATGGTCAAATCCTGGATTTATTCACCAATGTAGTGAAGTGTAGGCATGGTAGATGGGCTTTCAAATGCATTTATTGTCTGCCTAACAGTGTTCCCATGAAAGATAATGAGAAGCTTAATAGGATGTTAAATTGAATTGACAGGATTGAGCTAAAACTCATCTTGTTATAAGTCCTAAAATTTTAGCTCTATTGTGCAGCAAAGGCTTATTTTAAGCCAAAACCAAAATGTGTAAAGAGATTCCTGTTACTTAGCAGGAATCTATAAACTGAATTGTTCATATCCTAAACACCAGCTAAGACTGAAATAAACTACAGATTTTCCCTAGGAGAGAAAGTAGTGGAAGTGAAGTCTTCAGAAGAATAAGGTAAAGACCTGTTCAAAATCAGCAGGAAGAAAATAAGTAAATTTGACATCATCCAGAAGTAAATAAACAAACAGCAAAGGAGCAGAGGCTAGAGAGAAGAAGAATGTTCTATTACTGGCAGAAACTACCACGTCTAGAAAATCAAACAAGAAAGTTTAGGAAATATGATGAATATGAATAAAAATGTTCTCCTAGGCATTTGGAAGCTGTCCATCCCAGGAAAGCAAAATATTCAAGACCAAATGTTTCCATTGCCTACCCTGAAACAAATAACAAAAACACATGATTAATTGAGCAAGACCCCAACAGTAGTCTTGTTTGGATAAAACACTGGCAACAAAATACTGTTTGTAGTTCCTCATGGTTGACAGAAAGGAGCCTGGAGGATGCACAACAGTTTCATATACCTCTATAAACCTTTTTCTAACATATAACCTTCAATATGTCTGCTATGGTTTTACTAAGTTAATTGAAGTTTTAGGATATGGATGCATCTGCCACATACAGCACCTTCAATATAAAGTGTTTTTTGCTTGGACTTACCTAACAATTTTGTCTGAAGTTGAAAGATCAAGAATAAAGCTTACTAATATGTAGATTCAAAAAACAATGCATTCTTGCTCTGAGCTATGATGAAATACAGTAATATTAAGCATTGGATATCTACAAGTGAGCAAAAATTGGTATTACTTCTTATTAGGTTCATAAATTGGTGTAAGAATATGCAATATTTTTCAAGTTGATCAAATATGTTTAATTACATATAAAATTGCATGCTCTTATTAATCAATTTCCAGTACACATCAATGTGGTATTCCTTGTTGCACATCTTTAGGGTTAGTATCTATAATATATTTCACTCCTAATAACATAACCAGAAACATTTAATTCTCACTAGTATTTCACCCACTACAAACAAGTACATTGGGCACTGTTTGAAACTTATGCAAGCACCACAGAAAATAATTGTAATTTAAATTTAATTTTTCAGGAAATAACCAAACAACACACTTGGTCTTTCTGTTTTCATTTTGTTTTGCTTTGTTTTTCCTAAAGTGTTTAGTTCACTGTGAGGATATCATAGAAATCACAGGAAAACTGAGGCTTAAAGAAGGGGAGATCTCCAGCCCAGCCCCTGCCCAGAGTAGGGCTCAGGCTTCACCAGGTTGGGACACGAAACCCACAGACTGCAGAGGCCCAAACATCTTTAGCCCCATCTCCACAGCTGGGCTGTCCCGTTGGGGAAAAGTCTTCTCATCTCCAGACTTAGCATCTCATGTCTGAGCCCACGCCATGCCTCCCACGCTCCTGCAACCCACCACTGGGCAGAGCCTGAACATGTCTCTTCTGTCCCCTCCCAGTAGTGCCAGGGCTGCTGCTGGGTGTCCCCAGAGCTGCACCTTCTCCCAGTTGATCCTTCCTTTATCATAGAGCCCAAAGCAAGATCCTGCAATTTGGAGTGGGTCAAGCAGGGAACAGGGAAGGTCATAGAATATGGAAGCTTTAAATTATAAATCCCCTACAATAAAATGACTGAATCCAAATTTATTCCACAATACTGCAATACAAGCCCTAGATAACTGCATAACACTGTTGTCCTTATTTCCACAAATTCCATGCTACTGATTTTGTGAAAGTGTACTAAAATTACGCTAGCAAATATGGAAAAACAAACAAACAAAAAAGCTCACAACCACCATTTTGCTCAGTTGTTACAGGGGCAAAAGAAGTTGTAAATGTATCAGCAACAACTTGATTAAGGTAAGGAGAAGAATATAAATTATCTAAATTATATTTGACAGAAAGACCTGGTATTGTAAGCTCTTTTTAAGTGGCAATTTTTTCAACGTTTTTTTCTCTGTTCTTTCTGTGCTTACAGGGATCTACCGTATACAGTCTTGACGGGGAAAAAAAAAAAAAATAATAATAATAAAAAAGTCTTCAGAATCTATATAGAAGATTAGAAGATAAGATTTTTGGTAAATTATGGAAATGGAAACACTGTGAAATAAGTCTATAAGTCTGAGTTGAATTTCCATGTGAATCACTACACTTATATCTTGCCAGGAATGAGAAAATTAGGCCAGATTTTTCTGCTGATCATTAAAGGATACACAAGAGTTCTGAAGAACAGATGCCAAAGGACATTTCTCTGCTGTTTTTTTCAGTCCTGTAGGGAGCATACCTCTCTTGTCAAGGCTCATTACAGTCTACAGAGAGATGGTTGAGTGCCTAAGAAAATTATTTGGAAAATACATTGAACTGAGCAATGGTCTCAATAATTTCACCAAAATTGTCCAGGAGGGGTTGGGGTCTTATGTTCTTGTGACCCTGTAGGATTGCAACAGGAGTGAGTATCTTCATTTGTACAATCTCCACGATATCAATCAGGACACTCATTGATAACCATGGAAGTAAAACATTTAGATCTGGATAACATTTTCCTTATGATGTGTATTATCTAATAATATTCATTTTCAGAGAGAATTAATTACTGTTGACAGCTGGTTATCTGCTACCTTATTGCCTGAAGATGTCACAGCACGGTCTGTTACTGAGACTGTTACTGAGAACTCTGGATAATTTATATGGGTAACTACAGTTAATGCACATCTTTCCAGTTGGGAATTACTCAAATGTGTCAATAGTGTCAATAGGTGGGAAGAACTATTAAGTTAATAACCTAGGGTAGGTTAAAAAAAAAAAAAAAAAAAAAAAAAAAGGTCTAAGGGGCCAGGTCCAAAGCAGTAAATGGAGCAGAGGTATGAACCTCTTTTAAGACCCACTGAAAATGGATGCAATTTTCTTAATACCTCACTGTCACTTGCTTGATCTTGTTTATTCTTATCCTTGCCTTGCTCGAGGAAAAATCTTATAATGGAAAAAAGATGGGGGAAGAACACTGTGATGGTTTTACTCGAGTGGGCAGCCGAGCTCCACCACAACCGCTCTCTCACTCCTCCCCTCCTCAAAGAGGAAGGGGGAGAAAAGACAACACAAAGAGCTCGAGGTTTGAGATGAGAATGATTTAATTAAGGAAAGGGGAATGGGAAGAAAGAGAAACAAAAGAAACAACAAGGCCGCGCGGAAGCTCAGAGAGAAAGAAAAAAAGTTATTCTCTACTTCCCATCAACGAGCGATGTTCGGCCACGTCCCGGGAAGCAGGGCCTCAAAACGCGTACCGGTTGTTCAGGAGAGACCCTCCCCCATGAGAGCCCCCTTTTATTGCTCAGTGTGACATCAGGTGTTATGGAATATCCCTTTGGTTGGTTTAGGTCAGCTGCCCTGGTGATGTCCCCTCCCCATCAATTGCCCACCCCCAGCCTGCTGGCTCTTGGGGGCCTGAAAGGAGTTCTGATGTTGTGCCAGCACTATGCAGCAATAGACATAACACTGGAGTGATACCAGTGCTGTTCCAGCTATGAGTGCAGAGCACAGCACTGTGTGGGCTGCTGCAGGGAAAGGTGACTCCATCCCAGACAGACCCAACACAAACACAGACAGCCAGTTGTACAAGTGTTCAGCTCTTTTACAGAAGATAAAATTCTCTAGAAAGATAAACATAGAGGAGCTGCTGCTGAGAACAATTTATTTCCATGAATCTGAACATTTATTGAGGCTGCTGGATGTCAAACACACTGTCCAAAGACAATCCTTTCTTTGAAAAACATTCAAAAAGTTGTTGTTCACAGATGTTTTTATAGGAGAATTCATATCTAGGCTTCATCTCCTTCAGATTAAAATTTACCTATTTTTTTAAGGATTTAAATTTAAATAAATAAATGCTGTTGTTGTTGTTATTGAGTACTGGGTCTAGTTTCTTTAAATTAGTGGTTATAAAGTAGTTAAATTAAATTTATTTCACCTACACCAGACATGTAACTAAATTTATTCTTATAAGACTGAATAATTTTTCAAGGATGAGTAAGATTTGAGCAAATATTTCTTTCTCTGTTAAAAAGACTTGACAAGTCAGAACTTGAAAATATTTTATTTGTGTGGGCTATATTCATTTTCCAAGTGTAATTCAATTTCAAATATATATATAATTAAAAAAAAAAAAAAAAAAAAAACGCTTATTATTATTTTTTTTTTTTTTTTTAACCAAATGACATCTTTTTGTTATACAGAATGGCTTTATATAAAAGAGCTTAGTAATGATCCATGAGAGATTTACACAAGTATTATAAATAAGGGTATAGAATTCTTAATATTTAGTTCATAGAACCATATTTAGAATCATAGTATTAGTTAGGTTGGAAAAAATCTCTAAGATCATCTAGTCCAACTTTAACCTAGCACTGCTAAGTCCACAATTAAACCGTATAACTAAATACCACATCTACACATTTCTTGAAAACATCCAGGGACAGTGACTCAACTACTTCCCTCTACAGCCTATATCAATATTTTACAAACATTTCAGCATATATTTTTTTTTTTTCCTAATATCCAGCCTACACCTCCCCTGGCATAATGTAGTGGTTTTACTCAGGTGGGCAGCTAAGATCCCGCACAACTACTCTCTCACTCCTCCTCTTCAAAGGGAAAGGAGGAGAAAATATGACGCAAAGAGCTCACGGGTTGAGGTAAGGACAGGGAGATAATTCAACATTTATCGTGATGGGCAAAACAGACTCAGAATAGGGAGATAGTAAGATTTATTACCTATTACTTACAAGCTAGAGAAGTGAGAAACAAAGGAAAGAAACTAAAAACACCTTCCCCCCATCCACTCTCTTCTACCAGCTCCCCCTGAATGGCACAATGGAATGGGGGAATGGGGGTTGTGGTCAGTCTAGCACTTCATCTCTGCCACTCTTTTTTTGTCATTCTCTTCCTCTGCTCCAATGTGGGGTGCCTCCCATGGGATGCTGTCCTTTCCAAACTGATCCTGCTTGGGCTTCCCACAGGCAGCAGCTCTTTAAGAACTTCTCCAAATATGTTTCTACAAATATGGGTCCGTACCACGGGGCCCACCCATCAGGAGCAAACTGCTCCAGCAGGGGTTGCCCCATGGGCAGCAGCTTCAGACTGTAGCCTGCTCCTGCAGAGGTTCTCCATGGGCCATGGGCTCCTCCAGGCCACATCCATGTGCTCCACAGGGGGCTCCTCCATGGGCTTCAGCATGGAGATCTGCTCCTCTGTGGGACCCATGGGCTGCAGGGGGACAGCCTGCTTTACCAGGGGCCTCTCCACACACCACATGGGAACTTCTGCTGTGTGTCTGGAGCACCTCTTGCCCTCCATCTTCACTGACCTTGGTGTCTGTAAGGCTCTTTCTCACTCCACACTCTCCCAGCTCCTGTTGTGCAGCAGTTTTTTGTTGTTGTTTGTTTGTTTTGTTTTGTTTTTTTTGTTTCTGTCTTAAATCTGCTCTCACAGAGATGCAAACAACATCACTTATTGGTTTGGCTCTGGCCAGCGGCAGGGCCCTTATCTAACATGGGGCAGCTTCTGGATTCTTCTCTCAGAAGCCAGCCCTATATCCCCCACACTACCAAAACCTTGCCATGTAAATCCACTACACACAACTTCAGGCTATTTCCTCTTGTCTTATCACTTGATGCTTGGGAGAAGAGACTGATCCCCACCTTGTTATAACATTTAAATTATTCTGATTGATTTTAAAATGTACTTAAGGATAAGCTGATAATAAATAAATCTCAGAATAATTTAAGCTTATATTAAATATTTATCTTCATGTTAAATAGTTTTTTCATTATTTGCTCAGTATTAGTTTATTGTTTAAGTACCAATAAATGCTCAGCATTGTTGTGGCACAATCTTTCTTTTGGGCAGAAGATTTTGTAGTGTTTTGGAACAACATGGGGAGGATGCTACAACTGGAGCACCATATTTTCCCATCTTCTCTACACCCTCCAGAAAAGAGCACTCCACCAAAATCAGAGCTCTGTAGATTTGTAAATAGCTTCTCCTTTGTGATGACATAATGACCTTGTAAGAATATAGCCAGGACTGTTGGTTTAATTATTATTTAATTTGTTTAAATAATTAATCTCCACCTTTTACTGGATGCGGGGGAAAACTTAGTGACGAGAGATGAAAAAAAGGCTGAGGTGATTAATTCATTCTTTACCTCAGTCTTTACTGGCAAGACCAGTTGTTGTCTGGATACCCAGTACCCTGAGCTGGTGGAAGAGGATGGGGAGCAGGATGTGGCCCTCACAATCCACGGGGAAATAGCTGGCGACCTGCTGATGCACTTGGATGTATGTAAGTCAATGGGGCCGGATGGAATCCACCGGAGGGTACTAAGAGTGAAGGAGGTGAAAGGGTGAAAGAGGTGGCCAGGCCACTTCCCATCATTTATCAGCAGTCCTGGCTATCAGGGGAGGTCCCACTCAACTGGCGGTTAGCAAATGTGACACCCATCAACAAGAAGGGCCGGAAGGTTGACCCAGGAAACTATAGGCCTGTTAGTTTAACCTCAGTGCCAGGGAAGCTCATGGAGCAGATTATCTTGAGTGTCATCACATGGCACTTCCAGGGCAAGCAGGTGATCAGGCCCAGGCAGCATGAGTTTATAAAGGGCAGGTCCTGCTTGACGACCCTGATCTGCTTCTATGACAAAGTGACACACTGGGTGGATGAGGGAAAGGCTGTGAATGTGGTCTACCTTGACTTCGGTAAAACTTTTGACAACATTTCCCACAGCATTCTCCTCAAGAAACTGGTTGCTCTTGACTTGGACTGGCGTATGCTTCGTTGGGTTAGAAACTGGCTGGGTAGCTGTGCCCAAAGAGTTGTGGCGTTAAATCCAGTTAAATCCAGAGAATGGAGTTAAATCCAGTTGGAGGCTGGTCACTAGTGGAGTCCAGCAGGGCTCGGTACTGGGACCAGTTCTCTTTAACATCTTTATCGATGATCTGGATGAGGGGATCTAGAGCACCCTCAGTAAGTTTGCAGATGACACCAAGTTAGGTGCGTGTGTTGATCTGCTCAAGGGTAGGAAGGCTCTGCAGGAGGATCTTGAGAGGCTGGACTGATGGGCCGAGGCCAACAGTATGAAGTTCAACAAGGCCAAGTGCCAGGTCCTGCACCTAGGGCACAACAACCCCCAAGCAGTGCTTCGGGCTGGGAGATGTGTGGTAAGAAAGCTGCCTGTCAGAGAAGGACCTGGGAGTTTTGGTTGATAGTTGTCTGAATATGAGCCAGCAGTGTGCTCAGGCAGCCAAGAAGGCCAGCAGCATCCTGGCTTGCATAAGAAACACTGGGGCCAGCAGGGCTAGGGAAGTGATTGTCCCCCTGTACTCGGCTCTGGTGAGGCCGCACCTCGAGTACTGTGTTCAGTTTTGGGCCCCTTGCTACAAGAAGGACATGGAGGTGCTCGAGCGAGTCCAGAGAAGGGCTACGAAGCTGGTGAAGGGTCTGGAGAACAAGTCTTATGAGGAGCGGCTGAGGGAGCTGGGACTGTTTAGCCTGGAGAAGAGGAGGCTCAAGGGTGACGTTATTGCACTCTCCAGGTACCTGAAGGGAGGCTGTAGCGAGGTGGCAGTTGGTCTATTCTCCCACATGCCTGGTGACAGGATGAGGGGGAATGGGCTAAAGTTGTGCCAGGGGAGGTTTAGGTTGGATATTAGGAAGAACTTCTTTACTGAACGGGTTGTTAGTCACTGGAATAGGCTGCCCAGGGAAGTGGTTGAGTCACCATCCCTGGAGGTCTTGAAAAGACGTTTAGATGTAGAGCTTAGGGATATGGTTTAGTGGAGGACTTGTTAGTGTTAGGTCAGGGGTTGGACTCGGTGATCTTGGAGGTCTCTTCCAACCTAGACTATTCTGTGATTCTGTGATTCTGTGAAGAAGTGATGTTCCTCAGGGGTTGGTACTGGGACCAGTGCTGTTTAACATCTTTGCTGGTGACATGGACAGTGGGACTGAGTGCACAGCAAGTGCACTCAGCAAGTTTGCTGATGACATCAACCTGCGTGGTGTGGTCAGCATGCAGGAGGGAAGGGCTGTCATCCAGATGTTATCCAGAGGGACCTGGATAGGCGTTAGAGTTGGACATGTGTGAACCTCATGAAGTTTAACAAGGCCAAGTGCAAGGTCCTGCATGTGAGCCAGGGCAATGCCAAGCACAAGTACAGGCTGGGTGGAGAATGGATTGAGAGCAGCCTTGAGGAGAAGAACCTGAGGGTGTTGGTTGATGAGAAGCTCAACATGAGCCAGCAATGTATGCTTGTAACCCAGAAAGCCAGCCACATCCTGGCCTGTATCAAAAACAGTGTGGCCAGAATGTTGAGGGAAGTGATTTTCCCCATCTATTCCGCTCTCATGAAACCCCACCTGGTGTAGTGTTCAGCTCTGGGGCCTCAATATACGAGCATGGGAGAAATGAGCACTCTCTAAAACAGGAAAGATATTCTTCAAGATGAGATCTCACCTTTTTTTTTTTTTTTTTTTTTTTTTAATTATTATTATTCCATCTGATTTTAAATAAAGAATAAATCAGTTATCTTGGAAAATCAGCAAGTATTTTCTGTAATGAAATGGTCGTGAAGATGATTCATAGTATTCTTCTGATGCTCTGCACACTTAATGGGCATATATTCATTTATCTAACTAGGTTTTAGGACATTTCTGTTTGAGGGGTGTTGTGCAAAGGGTATAATATGGCTTTTTTTTTTTTTTATGACATCTGTTTAAGGATCAAATAGATCTGAAAAGTTGTGAATTTCCACTCTGCTCTGCAATTTATGTTTGGAACAAGAAACTTATCAATGTAATTGAAAATCGCATATTTTGCTGTTGTCTGCTATCACTGTACAGTTATATTTTTGGCATTGATGGAGATATTAACATCCTACATAATTGAACATTAATTTCTGAACATTTCAAAGTCAGAATTGACTAAATTTCTTTCAACGTTTGTTTTGTGTGTCTAGGTGGTATTTTTTTTTTTTTTAATACATTATTTTAAAAACTTTTTTTCTAATACATTGTTTCTCTTGCATAAATATTAGTTCTCACACAGAAACCAGAAACACAGAAAACTATTCCAGGTTTCTTCTTGCATGTTTTTCTTAAAAGAGGTTACTTAGTGTTGTGGTTTAAAAATAAAATAATAATAATATGTCTTGTATAATTAAAATTGAAATCTTGTAAATGTCTTTAAAATTTACAGTTATTGTCAAGCTTGCCCTGTTGTCACAAGATATTTTCTCATTCCAATTTTTTTTTTTTTTAATGGTTTTTCTTTAGTTAGTGTTAAGGGTATTTTTAAATTATTATTATTATTATTATTTTTCACTCAATACTCTTACTGTAATTATGCAAGAAATTTAGATCAATAGATATGAGAACTGGAGCCAAGGATTATGTCTACAATATCATTAGAGACTACTCCTGTGCAGAAATAAGAATAGTAGTATCGTATTCAGTATCATATTACTCCTACAAGGAGACTGATCTTTTGTGATGTGTGGCACTATGCTATCTTTATTATCAAGTAGACTCCAGTAAATGTCTCTTTTCAAAGTAAACATTTTAGTTAAATCTTGTATTGCACTAAATATCAGTGCTGATGGTGTTTAACTGTAGTTGTTTACAACTGTTTAATAACTTTTTTTTTTTTAAAGGAAATCTAACTAGTTTTTCTTTATAGTAAAAAGAAAATTAAGATAATATTTTATTTACCATGCACATATTATATAAGTTTATTAATGCCAGCTGACTCAAAAAATTAAATTACTGTACCATTTAAAACATGTTATTTAATGTATAAATGTATGAAGTATAGGGGAAATTTTTTTATTAAATCCTGTGATAATTGATCAGCTTCATAAATCTGAAATGAAAAAGAAAATAAAGAAACAGTGACAAACTAGTAAAATTTTACTGCAGTGATATGTTTGTTTAGTGGTGTGATATCTGCAGTGGGTCAGATGCTTGTATTACTGCCAGTAAATTTGAGAATGCTTAAATGTAGAGTATTTTTAAAAATGTTTCTAATTTTGTAATTTGTTTTGACATAATAAAGTTCAATTGCTAAATCCTTATTTTGTATAAGTACTTCTAATGGTACAGTAAAGTACCAAAAGTACTTCAAAGGGAGTACAAAAGAACTCTTGCCTAACAAATTTGATTTTCAAAAAGCAAGGTTTTTGACATGGTTTCCCATAGGATCCTACTGGACAAAATGTCCAGCATACAACTAAAAACATCATACAATGGGTGAGCAATTGGCTGACTGGCAGGGCTCAAAGGGTTGTGGTAAATGGGGCCATATCAGTCTGGCAGATGGTCACTAGTGGGGTCCCTCAAGGCTCCATTTTAGGGCCAGTCCTCTTCAATGTTTTTATAAGTGATTTGGATGTAGGACTAAAAGGTGTTTTGAGCAAATTTGCCAATGACACCAAACTTAGAGTTGTGGACCCGGATGAGGGTGGAAAGGCCTTGCAAAGAGATCTGGACAGGTTGGAGAACTGTGCGATCACCAACCACATGAAGTTTAACAAAAGCAAGTGCCGGGTCCTGCACCTGGGATGGGGCAACCCTTGTTATACATACAGACCAAGGGATGAGACACTGGAGAGCAGCCCCGCAGAGAAGGATCTGGGGGTCGTGGGTGACAGCAAGTTAAATATGAGCCAGCAGTGTGCCCTGGCAGCCAGGAAGGCCAACCGTATCCTGGGGTGCATCAAGCACAGCATTGGTAGTCGGTCGAGGGAAGTGATCGTCCCACTCTACTCTGCACTGGTGCAGCCTCACCTCGAGTACTGTGTGCAGTTCTGGGCACCACAGTACTAAAAGGACATTCAACTGTTGGAGAGTGTCCAGAGGAGGGCAACGAAGATGGTGAAGGGTCTAGAGGGGAAGACATATGAGGAGCAGCTGATGTCACTGGGCCTGTTCAGCCTGGAGAAGAGGAGACTGAGGGGAGACTTCATCGTGGTCTACTACTTCCTCGTGAGGGGGAGGGGGAGAGGCGGGTGACCTATTCTCTATAAACACCAGTAATAGGTCCTGCGGGAATGGTGTTAAGCTGAGGCAGGGGAATTTTAAACTAGACATCAGGAGGAGGTTCTTCACTGAGAGGGTGGTCGCACACTGGAACAGGCTCCCTGGGGAAGTAGTCACTGCACCAAGCTTGTCAGAGTTTAAGAAGCATTAGACTGTGCACTTAGTCACATGGTCTAAACTGTTGAGTAGATCTGTGTGGTGCGAGGAGTTGGACTTGATGATCCTTATGGGTCCCTTCCAACTCGGGATATTCTATGATTTCATGATTCTAAATTGAAGTACATTTACATATAATATTCTTATATTCTTTATAATATAAATATCTTATTATATCTTATATCTTATTATATCTTATTATATCTTATAATATTCTCTTAATTATATCTCTGTGATGTAATGAAAATCAACCAAAATAATCTATCTGATATTCTCATATATTTACTCAGGGAACAATTACAAGAATTTTTATTTTAGCAAAATTTTAAAGTACACACACAATATACACACACAGTGTCTTTTTTAAAAAAAAAAAAAAAAAAAAAAAAAAAATCATATCTCTCCAAAACTGTGCTTCTTACTTCACCTTTACTTAATTTATATTTTTATTTTGTTTGAAGATGTGTGTAAATTATTGAAAACTCTTCAGATAATCATACTTACAAAAAATCTCTGACAATAAGTTGTTCATTGTGTTGTCAGATAATTGATGTAGATATCTAGTTCTACAGTCACTTGAAATTGCCAAATCTCCCCACAGTCTAAGCCTATCCTGAAAGACCTTAATATACATTTGTTTTTAAAATATATACCCTCACCATTTAACTTAATCTTATGCAGCTGCTCTTATCTAGAAAATATATTATTAACAAGAATATCCAAGTCCATTTAACAAAAAAACAAACAAACAAACAAACAAAATAAACAAAAAAAAACACGGAAAAAAATTTTCAAAGAACTGAACCCAGTAAATGGGCTCAAAGCTTTAAAAGGTTTAGTGTACATCCCTTCATGGGCTTCAATGGATTTAAGCAATTTTTCAAGTGATGAGATTTTCTCTGTTGGTTAAAACTTAAAATACTTTAAACATTTTTTTATTTTATTTTATTTTATTTTATTTTATTTTATTTTTCACCTATAGAGGGGTTTTCAAGTGAGATTTGGGACTAAAAAAATATAATGTCAGCTAAACGTCAAGACTGAGAATTCTCTATACCTGTCTGAAACAACTTTTGACAGCAGGTTCTGCTGATAAAATACTGCAGTGACTTTCTTGAAGTAGGGATTTAAGAGGATATGTTTCGGTGTTTTACAGTAGATCTGAAAATTACATTTTTTGTATATGAGATTATTGCTGTTCACTGTTGAATACTAATTCAAATTGTAGTAATTCAAATATTCTCTGAGGTAATATGTTTGATTTTTCACTTAGTTAAAATCTACTCTTTAACTATAAGCTATGAAAAAAATATATAAACATATTCTAAGTTAAGATTTTGGAAATTCTTTGGTCTTATTAAACACATATTAAGAGCTTTAAGCTGAAGGAAATAATTTATGGTCAATGCACACAGCAACAGAAGCAGCAGCTTGTCACAGAGCAGATAAGATGTAATTTTATCCCTGCAACATTTCATAAAGAATTATTCAGGGTCAGGAGTGATTTAAAACATATACAAGCCTGCAGTTTTCTGTAAGACTTTTATACAAAATGCCAGATACCCTCAGTAAGTTTGCAGGCAATACCAAGTTAGGTGGAACTGTTAATCTGCTTGAGGGTAGGAAGACTTTATAGAAGGAGCTGGATAGGCTAGATTAGTGGGCCAAGTTCAATCACATAATATTCAACAAGAGTAAGTGCTGAGTCCTGCTCTCAGGTCAAAACAAACCCATGCAGTAGAGTGGCCTGGGAGAAAAAGGTTGTAATGTTGTTCTGAAGAAAATGATGTGGGGGTGTTGGAACAAGCTGAGCAATAACTAGCAGTGTGCCCAGGTGGACAAGGCCAATTGCATCTTGGCCTGCATCAGAAACAGTGTGGCCAGAAGGACCTGGGAAATGATTGTCCCTTTGTACATGGCACTGGTGAGACCACACCTCAAATATTGTGTTCAGTTTTGAGCCTCTCTCTAGAAGAAGGACATCAAGTTGCTCAAGCACATGCAGAGAAGAACAATGAAGCTGGTGATGGGACTGGAAAATAAGACTGAGGAGTGACTGAAGGAACTAGGATTGTTTAGTTTAGAGAAGAAAAGGCTGTGAGGAGATGTTGCAGAAAGGAGACAACTACCTTGGGTGACAAGTGATAGTAGGCAAGGAAATGGTACCAGGTTCTGCCGGGGGGTGGGGGTTAGATTGAATATTAGGAAGAATTTCTTCATGGGTGGGCGAGCATTGAGATGGGCTGCCCAGGGAAGTGTGAAGTCCCCGTCTCTGGAGATATTTAAGAGATGTGTGAATGTGGCACAAAGGGACATTGTTTAGTGATGGCATTTGGTAGGTCATGTTAATGGTTGGACTTGATGATCTTGAAGGTCTTTTCCATCCTATATGATACTATGATCTGATTCTACGATACTATGCCCTATGCAAGTAATAAAATGTACTATCTTTGCCATGTAAAACTCTTCATGACACATTCTCCATTCTTAATCTGTGTAGAAGAATAAGTGAATCCTAATACATAATAGTGAAAGGAGGATGAGAGTAAGGTATGAATGTGAGATACTAAAAAATTGAGTTGGAATTTTTTTCACTTTACTGGAAACATTTATTTAAAAACAGTGAATGGAGCCTTCCTGTGCATTTCAGCATTTTGGAGTCCTCTTAAAGAGTACTGTTTTACTTGAAACTAGGTCCAGTATTTAAACATGTGATTAAGTGTGTGGCAACAAGTTATTCACTCTTATATTCTGAGTGCTGTGGTGACCAAAGTGTGCTTACTTCCTTACAAACCTATCTATTTCATTAAACTGCAGAATACAATGTTTAGACCTGACTCTACAAGATGGCACAGAAAGAAGTGAAGAAAGTAGGATATCTGGAAAGATATAACATATATTTATTTCCTTCGCTAGATCATCCCCCCCCCCCCCCCGAAATTTTACAGAATCACAGAATCCTCTAGGTTGGAAGAGACCTCCAAGATCACCGAGTCCAACCTCTGACCTAACACTAACAAGTCCTCCACTAAACCATATCCCTAAGCTCTACATCTAAACGTCTTTTCAAGACCTCCAGGGATGGTGACTCAACCACTCCCTGGGCAGCCTATTCCAGTGACTAACAACCCGTTCAGTAAAGAAGTTCTTCCTAATATCCAACCTAAACCTCCCCTGGCACAACTTTAGCCCATTCCCCCTCATCCTGTCACCAGGCATGTGGGAGAATAGACCAACTGCCACCTCGCTACAGCCTCCCTTCAGGTACCTGGAGAGTGCAATAACGTCACCCTTGAGCCTCCTCTTCTCCAGGCTAAACAGTCCCAGCTCCCTCAGCCGCTCCTCATAAGACTTGTTCTCCAGACCCTTCACCAGCTTCGTAGCCCTTCTCTGGACTCGCTCGAGCACCTCCATGTCCTTCTTGTAGCAAGGGGCCCAAAACTGAACACAGTACTCGAGGTGCGGCCTCACCAGAGCCGAGTACAGGGGGACAATCACTTCCCTAGCCCTGCTGGCCCCAGTGTTTCTTATGCAAGCCAGGATGCTGCTGGCCTTCTTGGCTGCCTGAGCACACTGCTGGCTCATATTCAGACAACTATCAACCAAAACTCCCAGGTCCTTCTCTGACAGGCAGCTTTCTTACCACACATCTCCCAGCCCGAAGCACTGCTTGGGGGTTGTTGTGCCCTAGGTGCAGGACCCGGCACTTGGCCTTGTTGAACTTCATACTGTTGGCCTCGGCCCATCAGTCCAGCCTCTCAAGATCCTCCTGCAGAGCCTTCCTACCCTTGAGCAGATCAACACACGCACCTAACTTGGTGTCATCTGCAAACTTACTGAGGGTGCTCTAGATCCCCTCATCCAGATCATCGATAAAGATGTTAAAGAGAACTGGTCCCAGTACCGAGCCCTGTTGGACTCCACTAGTGACCAGCATCCAGCTGGATTTGACTCCATTCACCACAACTCTCTGGGCCTGGCCATCCAGCCAGGTCTTAACCCAACGAAGTGTACGCCAGTCCAAGCCATGAGCAGCCAGTTTCCTGAGGAGAATGCTGTGGGGAATGGTGTCAAGTGCCTTACTGAAGTCAAGGTAGACCACGTCCACAGCCTTTCCCTCATCCACTAAGCATGTCCGTAGATCAGTTCTTACTGATCTTCACCTGGGCATTGAGCCACCGACCACAACAGTTTGAGTGTTTCTTACCCACCTTGTGGTCTACCCATCAAAACCCCAAAGAATGTCATGTGGGACAGTGTCAAATGCTTTACACAAGATCTAGTAGATTATGTTAGCTGTTCCACCCCTGTCCACCGGTTCTGCAAACCTATTGCAGAAGGCCACTGTGTCAGGCATGGTCTGCCCTTAGTGTTAATTTTCTGCAGCAAGACTTTGGTAGCAGGGGCTGCAGGGGTGGCCTCTGTGATAAGAGTCCAGAAGCTTTCCCATGATAAATAAGGGACAGTTTCAGCCAGCTCCACAGGAATCTTCCACTGCCCAGAGCTGAGCCAATAAACAATGTGGTCTGCACCTCTGTAACAGCATACTAAAGAAAAAAAAAAAAAAAAAATCTGCTGCAGAACAGCAGCTGGGAGAGCGAGAGAGCGAGGAGTGAGAAAGAGCCTTACAGACACCAAGGTCAGTGAAGAAGGAGGGCAGGAGGTGCTCCAGGCACACAGCAGAAGTTCCCATGTGGTGTGTGGAGAGGCCCCCGGTGGAGCCAGCTGTCCCCCTACAGCCTATGGGTCCTGCAGAGGAGCAGATCTCCACACTGCAGCCCGTGGAGGAGCCCCTGCAGGAGCAGGGCCCAGGCCAGAGCTGCAGCCTGTGGAGAGGAGCCCACACAGGAGCAGGGGATCTGGGGGAAGCTGCTGCCCATGGGGGATCCGTGCTGGAGAAGTTTGCTCCTGGGGGATGGACCCTGTGGTACGGAGTCATGTGGGAGCAGTTCTTGAAGAACTGCTGCCTGTGAGCAGCCCCCGCTGGATCAGTTCAGGAAGGACGGCATCCCGTGGGAGGGACCCCATGCTGGAGCAGAGGAAGCGTGACCATGAAGGAGTAGTGGAGATGAAGCATTAAGGACTGACTGCAGCTGTCATTCTCCATTTTATTGCTCTACTCAGGGGGAGGAGATAGAAGGGGGTAGATGAGAAGAAGGTGGTTTTAGTTTCCTTTTAGTTTCTCACTGCTCTAGTCTGTTAGTAATAAGTAATAATTTACATTAATATCCTTGTGCTGTTTGCTTTTCCTGTGACAACATTTGCTGAGTGATCTCCCTCAAAAATAAATAAATAAATAAATAAATAAATAAATAAATAAATAAATAAATAATAATAATAATAATAAAACAGGCCTCACGGGTTTAGATAAAGATTACTTAAAGGGAAAATAAAGAGGGGAAATAACAAAGGCTTCCCAGGAAGCAGGGCCTCAATACATGTAGCGGTTGTTTGGAAGGACAGGCATGCATCTTTGTGACAAGAGCCCCCGCTCCTCTTTCCCCTTTCCCACCTTTTTTTGCTGAGTGTGGCATCACATGATATGGAATAGCCCTTTGGTCGGTTTAGGTCAGTGGTCCTGGTGATCTCCCCTCCCTAACTCTTGCCCATGCCCCAGCCTACTGGCTCTTGTGGGCGGGAAAAAGATGGGTCGAGGGGTTGGATAGAGTTTTGGTGCTGTTCCAGCATTGCTCAGCAATAGACAAAACATCGGTGTAATACCAGTACTGTTTTAGCTACAAATGCAGAACACAGCAGTGTATGGGCCACTGCAGGGAAAGTTAACTCCATCCCAACCAGACCCAGCACACTTTTTTAAAAATGTGGATTATGTTTTCCTTCTTCCAATCAGTGGGATTGCTCTGACAGTTAGAGACCTGCTGCTCCACCTGGACTGTCACATGTCCATTGGGCCAGGTGGGAGACACCTGAGGGTGCTAAGGGAGTTGGCGGATATGATTGCTTTCATCACTTTCCATCATCTATGAGCAATCATGGTCATTCAGAGAGGTCCCAGATGACTGGAGACTTGCTAATGTGATGCCCACCTATAAGAAGGGTCATAATGTGGGTCCAGGGAACTATAGGCCTATCAGACTGACCTCGGTGCCAGTAAAGGTGATGGAACAAGTCATATTGAATGCAATTGCACAGCATATGCAGGTTAATAGGGGGATCAGGCCCAGTCACCATGGGTTCATGAAAGGCAAATCCTGCCTACCAACTTAATCTCCTCTATGACCAGGTGACCTGCCTGCTGGATGAGGGAAAGCTATTGACTTCAGCAAAGCCTTTGACATGGACTCCTAGAATATTCTCCTGAAGAAGGTGACAGCCCATGGCTTGGACACTTTGTTGAATTAAAAACTGTCTGGACGGCCAGGACCAGAGAGTGATGGTGAATGGAGTGAAATCCAGCTGGCAACCCAGTCACCAGTGGTGTTCCCCGTAAGTTGGTGTTGGGTCCCATCCTCTTTAGTATCTTTATTGACGATTTGGATGAGGGAATTGGGTATACCATCAGTAAGTTTGCAGATGACACCAAGTTGGGGGGTTGTCAGCATCAATTTCTCTACGTTAGGAAGGCTCTGCATAATGACCTAGACAGGTTAAATTGATGGATAGAGTCCAATGGAATGAGGTTCAACATGGTTAAATGCCAGATCCTGCACTTTGGTCACAACATCCCCACAGACGCAGGGCAGAGTGGCTGGAAAACTGTGCAGGGGAAAAGGATCTGAGGATGTTGTTTGTTGCTCACCTGAACATGAGAAAACAGTGTTCCCAGGTGCCCAGATGCAACGGTATCCTGGCTTGTATCAGAAATAGCATAGACAGCTGGACCAGGGAGGTTATCATCCCCTTGTATTCTGCTCTGGTGAGGCTGCACTTCAAGTAACGTGTTCAGTTTTGGGTCCCTCACTTCAATAAAGATATCTTTGTCCCAGAACATACCCAGAGATAGGCTACAAAGCTGGTGAAGTGTCTGGAACACAAATACAATGGGGAGCAGCTCAAGGAACTTGGTTTGTTTAGTTTGGAGAAGAGGAGACTCAGGGGAGACCTTATTGCTCTCTACAACTGCCTGAAAGGAAGGTTTGGTGAGCTGGAGGTCAACCTTTTCTCACAGATAACTAGTGATAGAACTAGAGGGAATGGCCTCAAATTTCACCAGGAGTGGTTTAGGTTGGGAATTAGGAGACATTTCTTCTCAGGAAGAGTAGTCAGGCATTGGAACAGGTTGCCCAGGGAGGTGGTGGAGTCACCATCCCCAGTGAGTGTTTAAGGAAAGGTTGGTCATGGTACTTAGGAACATGGTTTAGTGGGTGATATTGGTGGAAGGGGGATGGTTGGACCAGAAGATCTTGGAGGTCTTTTCCCACCTTAATGATTCTATGATTTCTCATATATGGTGGATAGTGGTTTAGCAAATTCACCCACTAACTCCCTTAGGAATTGTGGACATGTCTCATAGGTTCCCATGGACCTGTGCACTTTTAGGTTCCTTAGCTGGTCTTAAACCCGATGTTCTCCTGCAGCGGGTGGTTCTTCATTCTTCTGGTCCCTGCATCTGCCTTCTGTGGCTTCAGACATGGCCAGAGTTCTTGCCGGTAAAGACTGAGGTAAAAGAGTCATTGAGTAAACTGATTGCTATGGATTATGCCAACCGTATCCTGGGGTGCATCAAGCACAGCATTGGTAGTCGGTCGAGGGAAGTGATCGTCCCACTCTACTCTGCACTGGTGCAGCCTCACCTCGAGTACTGTGTGCAGTTCTGGGCAGCACAGTAAAAAAAGGACATTCAACTGTTGGAGAGTGTCCAGAGGAGGGCAACGAAGATGGTGAAGGGTCTAGAGGGGAAGACATATGAGGAGTGTTTGAGGTCATTTGGTTTGTTTAGCTTGGAAAAGAGGAGGCTGAGGGGAGACCTCATTGCGGTCTACTACTTCCTCACTACGGGGAGTGGAGGGGCAAGCACTGACCTATTCCCTTTAGTGACCAGTGATGGGACCCACAGGAATGGTGTCAAGCTGTGGCAGAGGAGGTTCAAACTAGACATCAGGAGGAGGTTCTTCACTGAGAGGGTGGTCGCACACTGGAACAGGCTCCCTGGGGAAGTAGTCACTGCACCAAGCTTGTCAGAGGTTAAGAAGCATTTGGACTGTGCACTTAATCACATGGTCTATAATTTTGGGTAGATCTGTGTGGAGCCAGGAGTTGGACTCAATGATCTTTATGGGTCCCTTCCAACTCGGGATATTCTATGATTCTATGATTCTATGACTAACTCATTAGAAACTGTAATTACTAGTGATAACTAATCTCTGAGTTGCCAGTTACTGAGTTGTGATTACTTTTAGATTACAGATTATTAATTATGGATTTATTATGTTCTGAAAATATTTTGTAAGAGTCTTTTCTTGAAATATGATAGGAGTGGTTTTATACTTGGGTCAATGGTTTTTACTTTGTGTCTGATGATTTTGGTGAAGTTATGTGTGATTGTGACAGAGGTATAGAAGAGGTTAATGCTCTGCAATGAGTAAGTCTCCTGTATTTCTAAAGTGTGGATTCTGGACACTGCAATGACAGTTTTCAGAGAACATAAAATAGCAGGGGAGACAGAAATAGATTTGCAGCATGAGGTGGATGTTGCTATGGCTTCAGGCACTCACAGCATGCAAAATGTACAAAGTTACCATCTGTTCTATTGATCTATTGAGGAATAGATATGATTAGCTTTAATATCTCTTCAGCTAGGACTATCTGCACATTTCTAGGCTACAACTTGCCAATGAAAATGTAAATAATTTTGCTATGGATGAGGTTCCACTATGTACAGCCATGTAATGTATACATTCTCCAGTGGAAGTGTACTTCTAGCTCATCAGAGACTAGGGGATTGTGGTGGTTTTAGTCGGGTGGGAGGCCAAGCTCCACCACAAACCTCTCTCTCACTCCTCCTCCTCAAAGAGGAACAGGGAGAAAATATGATGAAAAGGGCTTAAGGGTTGATAAGGACAAGGAGATCACACAGTCATTATTGTGACGGGCAAAACAGACACCGCATAGGGAGATAGTAAGATTTATTGCTTATTACTAACAAGTTAGAGAAGTGAGAAACAAAGGAAAGAAACCAAAAGCACCTTCCCCCCCCCC
>NC_048926.1:33187654-33207138 GCF_011077185.1 Oxyura jamaicensis
CCCCCCCCCCCCCCCCCATCCACCTTCTCCCACCTAGTCCCCCCGAGTGGTGCAGAGAAAAAAGGGAATGGGGGTTATGGTCAGTCTATAGCGCTTCTTCTCAGCCACTCCTTCTTGGTCACTCTCATGCCCAGTGTTGTGGGGTCCCTCCCACAGGATACATTTATTGCTGAACTGATCTGGTGTGGGCTTCCCACAGGCAGCAGCTCTTCAAGAACTGCTCCAGATATGGGTCCATCCATCAGGAGGAAACTGCTCCAATCTGGTTCCGCCAAGGCCATCAGCTCCTGCTAGGTCACCTTCTCCTATGTGGTCTCCTCTCTATGGGCTACAAGTCTGGCCTGGAATCTGCTCCAGCAGGTGTCTTCCACAGGCCACAGTTTCCATTGGTGCAGGTCCACCTGCTCCACCGTGATACTCCACGGGCTGCAGTGTGGAATCCTGCTTCATTGTGGTACTCCATGGGCTGCAGGGGAACATCCTGTTTCAACATGGTCCTCACCACAGGCTGCAGGGGACTTCTGCTCCGGCTTCTGGAGCACCTCTTCCCATCCTTCTTCGCTGACCTTGGCACCTGCAAGGCTGTTTCTCACTCCTCTCACTCTCCCAGCTGCTGTGTGACAGAGCGTTATTTTTTCCCTGTCTTAAATATTCTCTCACAGAGGCACAAAAAAACATCACTTATTGTCTCAGCTCTGGTCAGCAGTGGGGCCCTTACCAAACATGAGGCAGGTTCTAGATCCTTCTCACAGAAGCTACCCCTATGACCCTCTGCTACGAAAACCTTGCCATGTAAACCCACTACAGGGATAAGGAATGCTTAAGAATATTTTTGTTGTTTGTTTGTTTGCTTCCCTTTAAGCTTCTCCAGGGAATATTTTACATCATGTGGCTGCTTTGCTGAGAGCTGAATAAGTCACAATGCTTGACAACAGGTTTATGATATTACTGTTTTCTTTAAACAATAAAAAAAAGTCATGATTTCACTGTGTAAATTTAGTGCAAGCCCTAAAATAGAGGCAGAGGCAGAATCTATGAAATGGTTTAAATATAATGCAAAGCCCTGTTGTGCCTGATTACCAGTTACAGCTCTAGGACAACTTATTTTTAAAATCAGTAAGTGCTGAATCAAAAAAAAAAAAAAAAAAAAAAAAAAAAAAAAGATTTCATCATTTAAGGTAAGATCTGAGAAACAAATTAGTGGAGTAACAATTCAGTTTTTTTCCTATATTTGTTAGGGTTGTAGGCTGAGGATTACATGCTGACCTTTAACCTTATTAAGAAGCAACATTATATAAAGTTGTCATCTGTCATTTGGATTAACATTTTTCCTCACAATTCCAAAAGAAGGGTAGATCTACAAAATTTAATTACAGTCCTTTAAGCTCTAGAAAAGTATGGCAACTTTACAAATAAGTGTCATCATGGGACAGTATGGGACTGTACTGTTTGTGGCAAGAGAGACTGCTGCATGTCAAGGAAGATGTCAGCTGACATATTTCAGAGCTAAGAAAAGGTTATAAAGACTAGAAAAACAGAGAGAGACAAAAAGCAATGTGAGATATTAGAGAGGAATCTTTTATGCCTTTCAACAATCGTTTCTTCATCAGATATCACAAGAGCTCTGGTGCCAGGCTCATAATGAGCTTCACTGGCAGCCTACATGCAGGCACAGTACCCATTATAAACTGAAAACAGGAAGACACATGCATAGTAGCTGGTTGTATGGAACAGATATCAAAAATGATGTCACTATGAAGGAAGCATGCCTTAGGAGACAAGTCCTACATGCATGAACTGAATGTTGAGGACAAGAATCCACCACCCAGTAAATACAGTGAGTGACTACAGTGAAACTACAAGTATTATACTCAATTCGTTTAAAGGGTTTTAAACGTTTAAATGCAACTGATGCCAGAGACACCTCAGAGCAATTTCCAGCTGTGGCTCGTTTGTCTTGGATTCCAGAAACTGATAAAATAACACTCAGACCAGAGAAGAGGTCCATGCACACTAGTGGAATGATGAATAAGCAGCTGCAATGTGGAAGGATTTTATACAGGAAGATTTAATTTAATTTAATTTAATTTAATTTAAATCTATAGTCTTCGGTGGCCTGTGCTGATCCAAAAAGAAATAAAAGGATGAGAAATACAACATGGTCAAATATCAAGTAACCTAAGCTGAGCCAAAAGACAAGGATAAGGCAAGGAATCAGAGATTTTCAGTGGACTGAGGAAACTGAGCCTCTCTACTAGACGAAGGAGATACTAAAATCTACAGCAAGCATTCAAGCACTGGCCATCTCAAGCATTTTGGCAAATGTACTCCCATTGAGAACCATCTGAACTGACTCAATCTGTTGTTCCAGAGAGAAGATGCAGAACCAACTTCTGGACATCTGAATTTTCTCTGTAACAGAGATCTTTCAGAAGAGGATAAGGTAGTCATGCAGAAGCTTGAGATAAATAATGTCAATTACATCCATTTCCCTGTTAATGCATTTCACCATGATTATTTGAGTAAGAAATAATATTGTGTAATAATTTTGGAATTATTTCAGGAAGGTGAGTCCTTAAGAAGAGTAATTTACCTTAAACAGGAAAATGTGAGGCTGGGAAGACAGCTATTGCCTCCAGTGCTATATTGCTGATGGTTGTATCATACTGACAAAATTATAGATTAGACCATCTGGAGAATTGCCAGATCTATAAATATCTTAGTACTTGAATTTGATGATCCTCATGGTCCCTTCTAAAAAGGTATACTCCATGAACTGCAAACTGGATGTGATAATAGGTTTGGGCCTGCTTGTACCTGACACAGTTTACAGCTCATTACTTTGGCATATGTATTTACACAACAGCACAGAATGCAGTGGGAACTAATGTAAAAGAATACATTTAAAGACTTAAGGGTAGTCTTTCCTTCATTTAAAGTTTAGTCATTTTCATTGTAAGTAAATCAACAATCGTCTTAGGTAATAACAGTTCATTATATAGCTTGGGAACTGTCCTAATCAAATAGAAGAATAACTAGGTGAAATCGACAGTATAAATGCAACAGTCTATTACAGAGAGAAAAAGTATACTCATGTAGAAAAAAAGAGATTACAGATCACTTGTGTATGTCGATGTTTCCAAGATTCTATTAACACCCAGGGATTGGTTGACAGTTTTTCTTGTTAAAGTACTTCTGCTTTGTCATTGTACTAGTGTCAAATCAGAAGATTTATATGACAAGATTCTCTTACAATTTTCTATGCACAGAGGTGACCTGTCAAGAAACCTGCTTCTCAAGAGAGGTTACGAACAGCTAAGGAAATGGTTGTATGTGCAGAACTGCTCATCATTTTACTACTTGCAATGGGTTAGAATTCAATTAAAATTTACTAATCTCAGCAAACTTTCCCAAAGCATCTACAGCTTGCCAGGTTCTGCCATTAGGGATAGCCTTTCAGGAATTTCTAATTACAGGTGCAATAAGAACACAGAGGAGAGCCTAGACTGTCAGTTAAGGTAATGTCTTGCAAAGCCATGTAAGTTGCAGTTGGAGCATATAGGTTGTGGTCCACTAAAGCTTGCATTATGAGTATCAGCACATTACTATACATAGCTTTTATACTTACTGTGCTGTCTGTTATCCGTATTTTCATCAGACTCAAAGAGTAAGTCACAATGATTGTTTACCTGATGTTTGAACTTGTTGGTTCTATGACATGTCACATATTGTAAGCTCTTTGGCAGGCTCCTAACAGGACCAAGAATTAATATCTATTAAAACCTTACCAAGGACTGGATCTGATTTTCTTAAAGCTGGAATCTGGCTTCTCAAAAGAAGAAAAAAAAAAATGGTCATATTAATTGGTGAGGACATGGAATGCGAGGATTTTAATATTTCAGTAGGATTGTCTGTCTAACTACCTTATCAAATTGGGGTGATAAGAAAAGGGAGGGAGAGGTCACTCAGAGAAAGAAAACCTGACTAATTAAGCATTAATAAAGACAATAACCAGAAATAAATCTGGTCAGTTTCACTAATGAATAGGCAAGAAAATACAGGTAAAACAGGAAAAAAAATAATGATGTAACCTGGAGGTCGGGGATGTTGGAGGCATCAGCAGAATTGTGCAAAAGGATGAGAGGAAGGCGGAACAGGAAGGAGCAAAGAGGGTTACACAGAAAGGGGTACAAAGGGAGCCAGTCTTATGTAGAATGGGGCCAGTCAGTACACTTGTCTTACTGAGCATGGTGCCTGATTATTGCAGTCTGTTTTGTCTTCTTATATCATCTTATTAAATAAGAAGAGGAGGCATTTTACTGTGAGGGTGATGGGCCACTGGCACAGGTTGCCCTCACAAGTTGTCGAGGCTTAGAGATCTTCAGTAGCCATTTGGATATGGCCCTGGGCAACTTGCTTTAGGTGTTCCTGCTTGAGCAGAGGGGTTGGAGCAGATAAGCTCCAGAAGTCCCTTCCAACCTCAACCATTCTGTCATAATTGTTAAATATTTTCTTAACTATCGTTCTGTGTAATCTCACTCTCCAACCATGTATCTATGCTCCAGGGACTAAGTGCCAGCTACTGGTGAGAACTGTATGTATGTGTGAAATCTGGTGTTAGCTACTGGAGTCAGAACAGGGAAGTAGGCACCTCTGGCCTGGAGATAGTACTGGAGTGGGTGAAGAGTCTCTGCCTCTAGACAGTAGGGTATGAATAGCTTGTGTGTTCTGAAAACCAGCTACTAGGGGAACTGGTATAGGCGAGGTGAGTGAGGGTCCCAGAATTTCCAACTGGAGCAGGACTGTGACATCATCATAGCCAATGTTGCTGCTGCCAGCCACTAGGAGAGGGGGGCTCAGATTTCTTTACCTTCACCAAGCTGGGTGTGCACATTTAATTAGCTGGCAAACTTCAGGCTAAGCAAGCTAGGAAGCAAAGGAACCAGGAGTTGAGAACCAGCAAAGGAGTCCAGGGTTGTGTAGCAAGAAGGTTGTGTGCCTGCATGACTTTCATGCATGTGTGTATGCTCATGTGTGTTTGTCTTTCTTAGGGATATGTGCTCAGTTTCATCAGTGGCTGAACCTGCAAGCAGGACAATGGTTGTTGCATCCCTCAGCCTCGGCAGAACCCCTGGGTCCCTGGGCATTGGGCTGGGCTCTGGCGGCCAGGCAAGATGCAGTCTTAGGATGGGGCTGCAGGATGCTGTGGCTTCTCCTAGCATCCCTTAAAAGGTAATAGAGCTGTTTTTGCACACGGTGAAAGTCCATCATGTGCAAGAGTAAATACATGACAGGAAAACAGATGTCTAAGGGTTTCACCCTTGACTTTGATAGACTGAAAGTCTTATCTGATTCTTAAGGGCATAATAGTACACTTTGCAGAGAGCAGAAATGCACAGACACACTTACTGAAACAACTAAAATTAAAACGCAGATCACATTTTCTCAATTTTGGTATTCCTGCAATAAAACAAAACAAAACAAAACAAACAAACAAACAAACAAAAAAGTGATTATACAGCTTCATCTTCATTAGACATCACCCCTACATCAACAGGAACAGGAATAGAATTTAAATTAATAATGGAAGGGAAGGGAAGGGTAAGCCCACAGTATCTCTGGGTGACTTAGAATCATAGAATCATTAAGGCTGGAAAATACCTTCAAGATCATCTGATCTAACCATCACCTTACTACTAATTTCACCCACTAAAACATATCCATAAGGTCCAGCTTTTCCTTGAACACCCCCAGGGTTGGTGACTCCGCAAATTGGTCCAGTGTTTGTCCACTTGGGGAAAAAAAAATAAATAAAAATAAAGTGATTTCTTCAGTTTAACTAGAATTTCATGTATTTCAGTTTGTGCTTATTGTTCATTTCCTGTCCTGTCACTGGGCACCAGATTCTGTCTCTATCCTCTTCATTCTCTCCTGTCAGGTCCTCCGATACAGGTCCTCCTATGCTGGTCTTCTTAGTCTTCTCTTTCCCAGACTGAAGAAACACTACCAGCTCTCTCAATTTTTCCTTGTATAACAGATACTCCAAGCCCTCAATAACAAAGCGAACCTTTGTTGGACTACCTCCAATCTGTCAGTGTCTCTCCTGCTGCGAAGCCCATCAGTGGATATGCCACCTGGATGTTTCTCACCAAGGCTGAGTGAAGGGAAAAGATCATCTCCCTTGACCCGCTGACAGTACTACTTCTAGAGTATCTCAGGAGACTGTTGACCTTCTCTGTCACACAAGCTAATAGCTTGTTTACTGCCACCTTGTTATCCACCAGGATGTCAGATCTTATTTTGCATGGGCCCTCCTTTTTGGGAGGAAAAAAAAAAAAAAAAAAAAAGTCACAGTAGTTCCACACAACTACTTCGACTGAAGAGAGGAGCAAGAGAACTCAGTCACTCTGCTGATACAAAAAGTAAAAAGTATGTTCAAAGATTATCTATATACATTAGAACTTAGAGGTGAATATTTTCATGATGTTTTAGTTTAAGTTTTTCTTGATTTACAGTTTTTGCCTTTATTTCTCCATTAGCAGATTCACACTCAAGTTATATTTTTCAAATATCCACAAGTATCTGACAACAGGTTCTCTCAGACAGAAAGCTGGGAAAAAAAAAAAAAAAAAAAATCATAGTCTTTCTTCACAGAACGGTAGACACATTAAGCATTGCAGATTAAAATGTTTATAACTGAATACAGCTAAATCTGTGAGGTTTATTTTATTTTTTTATTTTTTTCCCTTACAGAATAAAACAAGAAGTTACTCATAGTTGCCATCTACAAGAAATGCAAGTTGTTTTATGGTAGGAAAGTAAAAGAGAATTTAATAAATAAATAAATAAATAAATAAATAAATAAATTTCAAATAAATTAATAAAATAAAATAAAAATAAATGTAATAGCATTTGCACCTAGAAAATTCAGTAGCAGCTCTGTTTTAGCTAAGGAATATACAATGTGATGATATGAACACAGCCAAAGTTCTCCTTAAACTCAGAAAAATGAAAAGGAGGTAAAGGGATCTTTGTATTTCCTTCCAAGAGGAAGGAAAGGAAGAATCTACTGAGGAACATGAACAGGCTTCCATAGGAAACTGATGGAATTGCTGCTTTTGAGCCATCATCTATCTTCAACGTTTTCATGTGCTTTGAGAGTGAGACATGGCTGAATGAGTTTAGGGATGATTATAAATATGTGGGAAAAAATGTCTAGGTCAGGAATATAGTGTCCAGCCAGAAACTTAAAGAAATAAAATCTTCCATATGTCTTATATCTCCTCCTGGGAGCATGACGCAAGTGATTCCTGTAGCGGAATGAGAGCAGAGACTGTAGTTGAGAATAAAGAAATTGTTCCCCTCTTCCTCTTTTCCTTTGTGGTTACACACTTTGTGGTTCCACTAGCTGAAAATCTGAGAGCCATGAAACTACTTTGTCATTATCTTTTGTGTCATTTCCTTCCCATAAACCCCATCCTACTGGATCTTTCCTTCAGAATGCTAATGGGCACAAGAACATACCTTCAGCTGATGAGCTCCCGATCCTGGTCTAAGTATTTTAACCACAGACCTCTCTGTTGAGAATTGGAGACATACTTTCTGCCTCTGTATATACATCTGAAATGTTTTAACCACTCCCTCACCCACACAAACTGAAATCAAGGAAAATCTGAACCTCAGTGTTTGTTAGCAGATAAAGTCGGACACTGTGGACTGCACAGCATCTGCAGCATTTCAACTATACAATATTTTCCCACTGTTTTCAGCTATTACTTATTAACTTTGTGAGAAAAAAACAGCCCCCAACACAATAGTTACTGATGCCAATAGACAAAAGAAAAAAAAAATCTTTATTGCCTTTCTAAACAAGTAAAAGATTGCATAAGCATGATACTTCTGTGTTACTGTTGCAGCAGTGCTGTGTGCATAGATGTTAATTTCCTCTTCTCTTTTATAAGTATGACAAGATGAGACAAAGTACAGTGAAAAAAATTTTAATGAGGCAGTTCATTGTTCTTTTATTGCAACAAGAAATGACAAATTTCTATTTATTACATATTGTCAAATGTTCTTGTTTTATTTATAAACATCAAGTAAAACAAGATGTACTAAATTACAGACCAGAAGTTATAAATTGACCACAACCTAATTAAATCTTATGCTAAAAGCTGCAGAGGGAAGCTTGAGAGAATAATTTTGAAAGTCTGACTTCAAAGTGTTTTCTTTTTACCCAATGGCAAACAATAGAGGTACAGAGAGCAAACATCAGAGGAATGGAGCAGTCCCTGAATACTGAAAATCATGATTACCCATTGCATGTTAGGATACTCTTAAAGGAAATCCAATTCAGAAAGATAATACTGAACTAAGTAGAGAAAATATATATATATATATATATATATATAATAAAATAAGGGAGGCAGGAAGAGTGAAAGATGTTGGTTTTATTTTTATAGGGGATGACTACTTCTGAAAACAAGGAAGTGCCATTGCTTCATTGATAGCTTTACAGTGTCTTACTCCATCCCTGATTTAACTCACGTAATTTCCCTGTTAAATTCCCATGAGATTTTCTGACATGCAGATTTAACTACGACAGAGAGTCACATCAGAACTCTTCTTGTCTTCTCAAAACAACAGAATCACAGAATTGTAGGTGTTGGAAGGGACCTCCAGAGATCATCGGGTCCAACTCCCCTGCTAAAGCAGGTTCCCTACAGCAGGTTTCTCAGGTAGGCATCCAGACAGGCCTTGAATATCTCCAGAGAAGGAGACTCCACAACCTCCCCAGACAGCCTGTTCCAGTACTCCATCACCCTCACTGTGAAGAAGTTCTTTCACATGTTGGTGTAGAACTTCCTGTGATCCATTTTTTGGCCATTTCTCCTTGTCCTGTCCCCACAAACCACTGAAAAAGGTTAGCCATATCCCTCTGTCTCCCACACTTCAGGTATTTGTAAGATCCCCTCTCAGTCTTCTCATGGATTAAAAGATCCAGATCTCTCAGCCTTTCCTCACAGGGGAGATGCTCCAGGCCCCATATCATCTTTGTGGCCCTCCACTGGACTCTTTCCAGGAGATCCCTGTCTTTTTGTACCGAGGAGCACAGAACTCGACACAGTACTGCCTGTCCAGGGCAGAGTAGAGAGGGAGGATCACCTCCTTGACCTGCTGGCCATGCTCCTTTTTATGCATGCCAGGATCCCATTGGCCTCCTCGGTCTCCAGGGCACACTGCTGGCTCATAGCCAAGCCATGTCTTCTGCATTCTAAACTTCTGCTTAATACAATTTGTCAATTCTGCCAAATTATTGGTGGATGACCTGTCCATGTCTTTCTCTGATCTGACTCTGACCCTGTGTTAAGGTGGTTAATAAATCAATATATTTTTTTCCCTTTATACAGCAACTTTAAAGTATAGTTGGACTTTCGGTGTCTTATACAAGTTGCTTCATTCAACCCGAAATATTTAGTTTCTTTCCCCTGCATCTGAAGTTCTTATAATCTCTTTTATTGGATCTGTATTTATCATTCTTCAACCCATCTTATCTTCCTTCATTCCTCCTGTTATTATGCATATAAGCTTTCATCTCAAGGAGAAACAGTTTCTTTTATGTTATATTTTACATTTTCACTTACCCTGACTTTAAGTTAATTTTTAAGAGCCTTCAAATACTTTTCTCACTCACATCTCAACACCTCTCTTCAAAATGCTTTCCTCCCAGTGGGAAGGTCTTAGTGTTCACCTCATCTGCTCCTCCTAATTATGCTCCATAAATATTTTTCCACTCTCCCTCTCTTATATTTTGAATTAAATGCCTAGAAACAATTAGTCTAAACTATTCACTTTGCTTATGCAAGTCTATAGTATCTTTGCTGTTACAAAGTCTTAACATCTTTTGGCAGCAAGTGCTCATTAAACAGAAGATTACGCTGCAGGGTGCTGATGAGACCGTCAGAGGAGAATATTAAGAGTTTACCCTTTTGCTATGTTGCAGATCTTTGGTCATTTGATGTTTGGACCTGACTCAGACCTTCTCTTTTTATAATTTATCATCAAAGTAATAAATTAATTGCAATTATAACTCCTTGATTCAGAATTCTCACTAATTATCTTTTAACAATAGTTAAGAAAACAGTGGGGCACTGAGCCATTGTGGTAGTTTTACTCGGGTGGGAGGCCGAGCTCCACCTCAGCTACTCTCTCACTCCCCCTTCTCAAAGGGGAAGGGGGAGAAAATACGATGCAAAGGGTTCAAGGGTTGAGATAAGGATGGGAAGATCACTTAACAATTATTGCTATGGGCAAAACAGACTCAGAGTAGGGAGATAATAAGATTTGTTGACTGTTACTAACAAGCTAGAGAAGTGAGAAACAAAGGAAAGAAACCAAAAACACCTTTCCCACATACACCTTCTTCCCCCTCCTCCCCGCAAGCGGTGCAGGGGAATGGGAGTTATGGTCAGCCTATAGCACTTCATCTTTGCCACTCCTTCACAGTCACTCTCTGCCCTTGCTCCACGTGGAGTCCCTCCCACAGGATGCCGTCCTTCCCAAACTGATCCTGAGGGGCTTCCCACAGGCAACAGTTCTTCAAGAACCGCTTATAAATGGGTCCATACCATGGTGTTTATCCATCAGGAGCAAACAGCTTCAGCACATGTTCCCCAAAGGCAACAATTCCCCCCAGATCCCCTGCACCTCTGTGGGCTCCTCTCCATGGGCTGCAGCTCTGGCCCAGAATCTGCTCTGGTGGGGGTCCTCCACAGGCCACAGCCTCCTTCGGTGCAGGTTCTCCTTCTCCACCATGGTCTCCTTCACGGGTTGCAGTGTGGAAAACGTCTCCACTGTGGTACACCATGGGCTGCAGGGGGGACAACCTGCTTCACCACAGGCCTCAGGGGACTTCTGCTCCAGTACCTGGAGCACCTTTCTCCCTCTTTCACTTACTTTGGTGTCTGCAAGGCTGTTTCTCACTCCTCTTTCTCTCCCAGCTGCTGTTGAGCAGCAGTTTTTTTGTTTGTTTGTTTCGTTTTGTTCTGTTTTTTGTTTTGTTTTGTTTTGTTTTGTTTTTCCCTGTCTTAAATATGCTCTCACAGAGGTGCAAACTACATCACCCCAGCTCTGGCCAGCAGCAAGGCTCTTATTTAACAAGGGGCAGCTTCAGTATTCTTCTCACAGAAGCTACCCATATGCCTCCCAACCCCTCACCCCCCACACTACCAAAACCTTGCCACGTAAACCCACTACAGCCATTGTGTTGGGTCTGGCTGGGATGGAGTTAACTTTCCCTGAAGCAGCACATACAGTGCTGTGCTCTGCACTTGTAGCTAGAACAGCATTGATAACACACCAGTGTTTTGTCTGTTGCTGAGCAATACCTGAATACTGGCACAGCAGCAGGATTCCAACACCCTCCCCCCCGCCTCCCCCCGCCTTCCCTAGAGCCAGCATAGGGTGGGCAAGAGGTGGGAAGGGAACCTAACCAGGGCAGCTGTTTTCAACAGTCCAAAGGGATATGCCATACCATGTGATGTCACACTCCACAATAAAAGGCAGGGAAGTGGAAGAAGAGGGGGGTCTCTCATTATGAAGATGCCTGTTCCCCCAGACAACCACTATTCATATTGAGGCCATGCTTCCCAGAACATGGCTGAACTTTGCTCATTGATGGGAATTAGATAGCAATTTCTTTTCTCTCTCTCAGCGATTCCACTCAGCCTTTGCTTGCTTGCTTGTTTTTTTGTTTTGTTTTGTTTGTTTTGTTTTTGTTTTGTTTTGTTTTTTTTTTTTTGTTTGTTTGTTTGTTTCCTCCCTTTTCCCTTTCATTAAATTATCTTTTTCTCAACCTGTGTTTATTTTTTTTCTTTTTTTCTCCTCTCTTCTAAGGAGGGGGAGTGAGAGAGCAGCTGTGTTGGACCTTGATTGCCCAATTGAATAAAACCACTACAGCCATAAAAGTTTCTATTAGAACACTGCGAGTGGCTCCTGGACCACAAATTATGTACAGAAATCAGAAACACATAATTTAACAAAAACAAATAAATAAATAAATAAAAGGCTTAAGCTGTGTCACAATTTTGTCTGTTGCCTACCATACGCAGGACTAAAGGGCTAATTTTTGCTACATTTTGAATGCCACTTTTAACTCAAGGAGATGGGACACCCACTGTTTTTTGTCACAAAGAAGAGATAACCTTCAGTAGTCTGTAACTTATTCATTGGAATGTTTCAGTATGTCCTATTGGAAGTCTAAAGCTCTTACAAGTCTTCCTTCAGTAAAGTGTTTTTGAAATCCGGTTCCCTCTTTCAAGTTCCTTGCATCCGTTAAGTTTTGGATATTGTTATCATAATTTTAATACCTACATTTTTAACTTTTTTTTTTTTTTTTTTTTTTTTTGGGGGGGGGGGGGAGCGAGCATGTGTTTTTTTTTTCCTGAGACTAATCAGTAATATGAATCACAGAATACCATAAAATGGTTTGGGTTGGAAGGGACCTTAAAGTTCATCTAATTCCAACCCTACTGCCATGACCAAGGACCTGTACCACAGATCTTCTTGCTTATAGCCCCATCCAACCTGTCCTTAAACACTTCCAGGAGTGGGGCCTCCTATTGGAGATGATCATATCCTTGAAGAATAATTTATTTTGCTAATTGATTTGGTTTGGTTTGTACTGCAAACAGGAACAATTACTTCAGTCTGAGAAGGCATTTTATTTATTTTATTATTTTATTTTATTATTTTATTTTATTTTCATTACAGTTTCACAGGAGAAGCAGTGTGCTCTCAAAAGATAAAACTTGATATGGAGGTTAAGTGTCTGATAGGGCAGAGAGGAAACAGCAAATAATACTGGACTTTAATGATTCAAATTTAAAGATACTATGGCGTCTTTCTGTTATTCTACTAAAGATTAACTTGAATGGCCTTGAGCAAGATACTCATTTTCATGCTTTTCTCTCTACTGAGAAGTGTCAGAAAGAGAAAGCAGGAGACAGAAGGAAAATAAGAATAATAATAAAAAAACTGCACAGCAACATTAAAAAAAAAAAAAATGCACAAAGCACATAGGTATCAGGTTTCTGCTTTGCAAGTTTTTTATGTTATGCTGCAAGCATAAGAAAGGAAAAGGGAATAAAAGACGGAGCTTTCCACTGGTCTAAACTTGGGGTGGTTTTCCCAGACAATGTAGATGTTACACAGAGTGGCTACATAGACAAGATACAGAGTTATCATATCTACAGATTTTGTGAATAAAGGTTCAGGTAAATTAAAAGTTTACTCATACTGCATATCATAGATCTATTCAGTAACTATTCAGCTTCTTTCCCTCAGTTCTAGAGGGAAAGCAGAATCACAGTGTACTGCATTCAGCTCTGGGTCCCCCAGCACAAGAAGGACATGGACCTATTAGAATGAGTCCAGAGGAGGTCCATGAAGATGATCAAAGTGATGGAGTGCCTTTCCTATGAAGACAGGCTGAGGGAGTTGGGCTTATTCAGCCTGTAGGCTTTGGGAAACCACATTGCCGCATTCCAGTACCTAAAGGGGGCCTACAGGAAAGTTGGAAAGGGACTCTTTGATAGGGAGTGTAGTGATAGGACAAAGAAGAATGGTTTTAAATTTTGAAAGAGTAGATTAGATATAAAGAAGAAATTATTCACTCGGAGGTTGGTCAGGCACTAGAACAGTGGGCCCAGGTAAGTAAATTGATTAGTAAGATGTGGATGCCTCATGCCTGGAAGTGTTCAAGGACAGGTTGGATGGGGCTTTGAGCAACCTCTTCTAGTGGGAGGTGTCCCCGTCCCTGTCTCTGCCATGGGCTGGGGGGGTTGGAATTAGATGATCTTTAAGGTCCCTTCCAACCCAAACCATTTCATGTCATTTTGTGAACCAATAAACAGCCCATTATTAAAAGCAAAACCTACACCTGTAATATATAAAAAAAACTATACCTGTAATATAAAATAGCTGTAATAAGATAAAATATATCTAGCATTATATTAAATCATGTTCTAATTTGGTATCAGAAGACAGGACTTATGCCATAAAGATGATAGCATGACATATGAATCGGCAGTCTCTTTGCATATTATCTTCATGTACTACAATGACAAATCATCTTATTCTTTTTTTTAAAAAAAAAAAAAAAAAGTTTTAATTAAAATTTGGTTAGTGTCCTTTTTTTTCTTGAGCAGATATTTACAAAAATTTATACGATATTTGTCCAAAAAGTATGCTAAAAATAAAAAATAAAAAATAAAAAAATCAATTTCATGTACAGTCAGCTCAGAGTTGAACTTAGATTTGTTCACTCTTTCTCCATTAGAGAAAGTTTATTAGATCATTTGTTGTAGTTATTCATATGCATTTTTTAAAGTAATAATAAGTTCATCAAGGTGTGAAGTATTTTATTTTTTTTTACTTTTTTAATTATTATATCAATAAAAATGTTGTTTTATTGGCTGATATAATAGTATATATCTTTATTGACACACAGCAGAGTAACAATAAAATGACGAAAGTGGTGCAATCTCTACTTCCAAATATAAAATTTTACTCATTTTTTTTAAATTATTCCAAAAATAACGAGAGGTTCATAATAGGGTGAAATCTCAATTGCAATTCTTTCTTGCCTCTTGGCACAGACAATATGCATTGTTATACATTAATTTGCTACATCCAATTAATTTTTTTTATCTTCAATCCAGAGCAGTCTTTGTGTAATGACCCTTGCTTCTTCTTTCCACAGAGATATTTGGCTTATATTAAGAGAAGCTATTATATACTTCACCTTCTGCTCCTTTAGTAACAATTTAGGCGGCAGTCAACATGAACACTCTGTTCTCAACCAGCGAGAAGGTGTGATGGTTTTACTCAAGTAGGCAGCCAAGCTCCACTACAATCGCTCTCTCACTCTTCCCCTCCTCAAAGAGGAAGGGGGAGAAAAGACAGCACAAAGAGCTTGAGGTTTGAGATGAGAATGATTTAATTAAAGGGAAAGGGAATGGGGAGAAAAAGAAACAAAAGAAATAACAAGGCCACGCGGAAGCACAGAGAGAAAGGAAGAAAAATTATTCTCTACTTCCCATCAACAAACAATGTTCAGCTACGTCCTGGGAAGCAGAGCCTCAAAACATGTAGCGGTTGTTCAGGAGAGACCCACCCTCACGAGAGCCCCCTTTTATTGCTGAGTGTGACATCAGGTGTTATGGAATATCTCTTTGGTTGGTTTGGGTCAGCTACCCTGGTGATGTGCCCTCCCCATCAATTGCCCAACCCCAGCCTGCTGGCTCTTGGGGGCTTGGAGGGAGTCCTGATGCTGTGCCAGCACTATGCAGCAATAGACACAACACTGGAGTGATACCAGTGCTGTTCCAGCTACGAGTGCAGAGCACAGCACTGTGTGGGCTGATGCAGGCAAAGGTGACTCCATCCCAGACAGACCCAGCAGGTAAAGAAGGTACAACAAACCATGAGCCAGATTCTCTTCTTGCTTAAAATGATGCAAATTGGGAATATATATTTTTTATTTTTACAGAAATGAAATTTCACTTATTTCAGTGATCTAAAAGATGAAAATTAGTCTGCCATTTATCTAGTAGCATTAATGTAGTTTTACATACAAGATTAATTCTGTTTTAGAAGTAGAGCTCTTCCATGGTTTCAATGGCATAACTTTTCTTTAAAATAAGCATATTAAAACTATCTGTTCAAGATAAAAAGTATTCATTATATGTCTGCAAAGTGGGTATAACATTATTGTGTTTTCACCTGGAGCCCCCCAACAGTACATTTAATTGGTTTGCCAAAATAGGTCCAATCTAATATATTAAGAACAGAAGAAAAAATACTTTACAACCTCTCAGGTCAGCTTTGTCATTACAGAAGTCTCCAAACATCCTGTAAATAAGCAGTTGAAAAAGTTTTCAAATACTCAGAAAACCTTTGGAAAGTTTGTTAAAAAAAAAAAAAAAAAAAAGGGGGGGGGGGGGGGGGGGGGGGGGGGATCCAGTATTTTGGTAGACCTAATTTCAGGGAACAAAATTAACTGCAGCTAATTTTATATGTGTTTTCACAGTTCCATTAGAGAGAATATTAAGCAATTGGAATGTTTCCATATTTTAACTAAAAAACTGTTTATGCCAAAGTTATTTTACAGGTTGGATTCTGTAAATGCTTCCCCGTGTTCAGGGAATAAAATAATTTAAAAACAGTACATTAGACTCTTTTGCCTTGAAGCAACTGCATTTGATTAATTGCCTCAGCATTACCACTGAAAACAAATACCTATAGGGAGCCCAGTAATCTGAACAAGAGTCACATCTGAAGAATTTTGTTCTATAGTTTATAAACAGGTGCCTGACCTACTACCATTAGGAAAAAATATTATTTTTTTTAATATTTATGCTTGATCTAGATTTGATAGCAAATAATTTACACTCAGTACTACCTATCTCTTGGTATATAAGACAAGGTGGATACCTTCACAGTGGCTACTGTGACATATTTGTTGCATGAGAGAAGGAGATGACCAGGAAGCAAAAAAACACCTGTTTGCTTTGTTTTGGCAGAGCATGAAGAAACACTTGGTATTGTAGTGGGGGGAGAAATCCCTTCCCTCTTACCAGCTGAACATTATCAGACAGCACAACTCCAGAGAACAACAGCACTCAGACATCTCATAGAAGTGTGTAGCATATTTGCAGCACGAATATGAGCTACTGTCAAGCCTAAGATATGACAGAAAAAATAAAATAAAAACAAAAAAATTTCCCAGGGGCCCAAACGGGTCTTGGTAGGTGTCAGCAAGGAAACCACTGAAAGATGCTAAAACTGCACAACAGAACTAGAGGGGAGGAACAGCCCTGCAAGTAGAGAGCTGGCAAGGAACACAGCATATTTTTTTTTTCAAACCTCCTGTTCATCTTGTACCAAGGCAGCACTTAAGGTTTTGCTGTCTTTCAAAGTCATTCTACATTTGATTTAGTGTTAAATCATAAAAAAAAAAAAAAAAAAAAAAAAAAAAAAATTAGAAGTAGGATATATTTTATAATATATTCACTAAAAAAGAAGGAAAAAAAAAAAAAAAAAAAAAGGAGGAAGACTAGCTCTATCTTGAGGATCATTGGGTCTCATCACAATATAGGTCAGCAATGTTTTTGTAAAGAAACAAATCCTTCACTTAACAGTTGATCAAAGCATGACAGAAATGTCTTCACATCTCTACATCACTGCAGATTTTTGTCATATATAACAACAAATCAAAAACTTTGTGCTTTGGATCTGCATTTCTAAAATAAGAGAACGTTACTGTTCCCCCTTGAAGAGGTTTGTCTTTGTTATATTTTGTAGATATTGCTGCAGTGGGCAACATATATATAGAATGGGCAAGTGAAGATAAATGCAACTGTGGATGAAGATAATAGGTGAGACTGGGAAGGGCAAACAGCACAAAAGGGCCAATGACCTTTGAAAGCTATGTGGTCTGTCAAATAATGATTAAGTATTGGGAAATAGCTTCAGGTTTAAAACTTATAAAGTACCACTTTTCATAGGAAACAGGTTGATTTTACAAATCACTAAGAGATATTTTAATCAGAAATGGTGTGAACAACACAAATATGACTATTCTCCTGAGTGCTGTCACATCCCACTCGTTAGTATAGACGCTGCCAAAATAAAATGTGTTTAATGAACTGAAAAATAATAAGTTCACATTAAGTTTTCTATAAGAAATTAAGCCCTTGCCTGGCTCTTGGGAACTTATTTGCTCATTGCCTTTAGTAAATAGTCAACTCTTTTGACTACTGGTATAGCAGTACCAAAGATCCCAGTCCATAGACCAGGACCTCTTAAAACTAAATATTACACAAGTATTACCAAAAAGATGACGTCTTCCTGGAAGATTTCCATTCTAAATGTAAAATATCAGACTGGATACAAGAAGTATGCTAAAACAGTCAGTTTGGAGATAATTTTAGCTCATTGTGAGAGGATACTTCTTAGAAGCTGCAGGCAAATGGAAAGCAAGTGGTGCACAGTATAGAAAATAAATAAATAAATAAATAAGTGTGATGAGGAAGAAGAACATATCCTCCATAAACTGTTAAATCTTTCCAGGTCTGCCATTTTGGCAGTCTTTAATAAAGATACTTTAATGTGTATGATTAGGTGAATAGATTAGTATTGCACATGATGAAAAATCTTTTGTGTGTTAACAACAGACCTTTTACCATAGTTATAAAAGAGCTTATTAAAGAAACTTGTCAGGTTCAGCAAAACTAAAGACAAGTTTAAAAAAGAAAGACTCATTCATATCAACATGGAACAAAGATTCTATACTCCATAAACACCTAACCATGAAAAAGCAAGCCTCACAGTGACAGGCTTTCAACAGAAAGATTGATTGAGTCTGCAACCAGAAAGGTCTAACTGGTTCTTCAAGAGAACATGAGGTATTAATCACAAAATATAGACACAGAACAGTTTGCATTGGAAGAGACCTTAAAGATCATCTAATTCCAACCCCTCGACATGTGCAGAAGCAACTCCCACTATGTCAGGTTGCCTTTATTGAGGCTGAAGGAAAAGCCAAAAAACAGGGAAGGAAATATACACACGGTCTTTTCCTTTATGTCTTTGTGTCTCTGCGTGCTGTTCTTTGGGAACAGAAAATGTGTTTCAATGTATGTCACCATTATATATAATTTCCATGCAAGTAAATGGTCCTTCCAGATAATTATATTAATAATCTGGATTCTGAGCGGGATCAAATATAAGTAGTTATCCTTCATTTTATTCTTTCACTGGACAAAAGTGAGATAGCTGGAAGGAGATTTTAAGGGTGCAGCTTATGCTAGGTTATGTTAAGTAAAATGTATCTTGAAGAAATGTTGATCAAAGACTGATCTAAGCAATTCTGACTGGAATCTGTGACTAAGCAGCAGTAAAATTTCATATACTGCCAGAGATTCCTTGGCAAAAATAGCATTTTAGGTTCAGCATTGTCACCATAGAGAACAAATTTCTACAAAAGCAAATAAAGTTATCAGAGAATGTGAAAAATAGAAAGATGAAATCATTAGCTTACCACCTAGGAAGCCATAAGTATTAAGTTCTGCTTTCTGTAAGACAACTATTAAACACTGGTATGAAATACTCTCATCATTCTTCAGCACCAACATTTTAAAGTAACTTAAATAGTCTATTTCCCCAAACTGACTACTAGTTATTCAAATTCAAATACACTCTACCACACCTCAACCCTCCCACCATGAAAAAAAAAAAAAAAAAATCATGTAAAAAAATGTTTTTACTTTGCATAAGTTGATGACAGAGTCACTAGCAGACTTTGATGTATCTCCATATTTTGATGGTAATATCATCTGCTTCTTGGATTTCTGCTCTATGAATCTTTGGCACAAAGAAAAGCTTAGGTTGTCTATCTGTCAAGCTAGGAGAATAACTGAACTCAA
>NC_048926.1:33207238-33214955 GCF_011077185.1 Oxyura jamaicensis
AAAAAAAATAAAAAAAAAAAAAAAAAAAAAAAAAAAAATTAAAAAAATAAAATTTTTTTTTTTTTTTTTTTTTTCCAGATGGGTCCATATGGTCTTGGATGAAACTCTGATAATTCTGGTTATTCTCATATTCTTTAATAATTAAATTTTCTAATATTTAAGCAAGAAAAATGTTAACAAGCTTCCTTTATAAAGCACATTTGAAATGAAATTTGAGAAGATGCTAAATACCTATTTTAACATACCTTGCCATGAGATAAAGAATATAAGTTACAGAGAGCATCTTCACATCTGTGTTGGGTCTGTCTGGGATGGAGTCACCTTTGCCTGCATCAGCCCACACTGTGCTGTGCTCTGCACTCGTAGCTGGAACAGCACTGGTATCACTCCAGTGTTGTGTCTATTGCTGCATAGTGCTGGCACAGCATCAGGACTCCCTCCAAGCCCCCAAGAGCCAGCAGGCTGGGGTTGGGCAATTGATGGGGAGGGCACATCACCAGGGTAGCTGACCCAAACCAACCAAAGAGATATTCCATAACACCTGATGTCACACTCAGCAATAAAAGGGGGCTCTCGTGAGGGTGGGTCTCTCCTGAACAACCGCTACATGTTTTGAGGCTCTGCTTCCCAGGACGTAGCTGAACATTGTTTGTTGATGGGAAGTAGAGAATAATTTTTCTTCCTTTCTCTCTGTGCTTCCGCGTGGCCTTGTTATTTCTTTTGTTTCTTTTTCTCCCCATTCCCTTTCCCTTTAATTAAATCATTCTCATCTCAAACCTCAAGCTCTTTGTGCTGTCTTTTCTCCCCCTTCCTCTTTGAGGAGGGGAAGAGTGAGAGAGCGATTGTAGTGGAGCTTGGCTGCCTACTTGAGTAAAACCACCACAACCTGCCATCCAGATAAAGTTTCCCATTTATTTTTCCCCCACTTTGTAGTAACAACAAAAACAAACAACAACAACAACAAATTGAAAAGAGTGTGCATGGGAGCAACAGTTGTTAAATAAACCTCACAAATTATCAAAGGCAAGCAGGTTTTGATTTAAGAAATACCAACACTGCTCCAGAAAACATCATCTGTTTTCAAACAAACAAACAAACAAACAAACAAACAAACAAAAAAACAGTACCATGCATTCATGTAGAACAGGAGAAAAAAAAAAAAAAAAAAAAAAAGTTGTAGAATTATTCACAGGGATATTTTCACATGCAATTTCCTTACGGGATCGTTGTTCACTAAGAGAGAGGGTTTAATTTGTCACTTATTCTCTTGGTTCTAGTTCAGGTGGACATTTATGTAATGAGTACAACGTTATTGGTAAGGTTTAAATAAGAAGCTGTTGTTCTGAAATCTAAGCTGTTCTGAAAAATAAAAAGGAAAAAAAGAAAAAAAAAAAAGCTTGCTAGCATACACATACATAGAGAGACTGCCTCCTACAGATGAAACATAACTGAGAAGTAATTAACAAATGATATCTACTTTGCCTCATGTTGAATTGAAAGTGATGTTTTGTTTCCTTAGCTCCAGAAACTACACTAATTTAGCATAGAGGCAGCATTCAAAGAATGTTTACCTCAGTAAAACATGATTTCTGACTTCCAAACAGTAAAGCAGAAGACTTAGTGTTACCGTCCTGTTTTTGGCTGGGACAGAGTTTGTTGTTGTTGTTGTTGTTGTTTTGTTGTTGTTGTTTTGTTTGTTTGTTTGTTTTTCAGATGTGCTGTTATGTGCCACTTTGAACTTAGGAGAAAAATAATGTTGATAACACACTGATATTTTAGTTGTTGCTGAGCAGTGCTTACAAAGAGCCAAGGACCTTTCAGCTTTTCATACTTTCCTGCCAGTGAGGAGACTGGGGGTGCACAAGAAACTGGAAGGGGACACAGTGAGGACAACTGACCCAAACTGGACAAAGGGAAAGTACACACTATATAACATCATTCAGAACTATAAAACTGAGAGGGTTGGCTGACACAGTGTATTCTGGAATAGTCTGGGCATGAATCAGCAGGTAGTGAGCAATTGCATTGTACATCTCTTGTTTTGTGTGTATATATAGAATATCCAAGTTGGAAGGGACACACAAGGATCACTGAGTCTAACTCTGGGTGCCCAAAGGACCACCCAAAAAAATCAGACCATGTGTCTGAGAGCATTGTCCAAACGCTTCTTAAGATCTGGCAGGCTCAGTGCTTTGACTACTTTCCTAGGGAGCCTGTCCCAGTGCCTGACCACCTTCTGGGTGAAGAAACAGTTCCTGATATCCAGGCTGAACCTCCTCCATCACGGTTTCAAGCTGTTCCCTCAGGCCCTATCACTGCTCACCAGATCTCAGTCTCTCCACTCCACCTTGTGAGGAAGAGGTATATGCATATGTATATATATTCATTATTACTATTATCCCTTCTTTTTCTGTCTGATTAAACTGTCTTTATCTCAACCTATTAATTTTACTTTTTTTTCTATTCCCCATCCAACAGTTTTTGTTTGTTTATTTGTGTTTTGTTTTGTTTTGTTTTGTTTTGTTTGGGGGGGGGGGGGGGGGGGGGGGGGGGGTCTTAGCTGCCTGCCAGGTTAAATTACAACATTTCCTCTCTAGACAGACAAAATTACATATCTTTTTTTTGAGATTACTTTTAAATATATGGACTGTGTAGGAGTCTCCTGAGGGGAACAAAATTGTAAGGGAACAAACATGATGTGTGTTTCCTTTAATCTTCAGGAATATCTGAGATCATGAACAGAGGTAATGTTCTTGCAATTTTATAAGAACTTGGTATTTCCGAATTTTGTAAACTGCCTAATATCAGGAAACTTTTATATGTGTGAGTGAGAATGAGTTCATATGGATTGCTCAAATAATTCTCTTGTGGAGGGATTCAACTGCTAAATATAGTGAAAGCAATTTTCCATTCCCCAGCCTTTACATGTCTATGTACTCAGACTTGAACCCTATGGCTAAAGTAAATTCCAAACTACAGCTGGCTGGATTGTATAAAACCAAACATGATCAAAAAGACCACGCTTTCCTAGTGCTCCTAGTAATGGACTTATGCACATAGTTTATTAATAAGGCACATGTTTTGTGAGAACCTGACTTTACCTTAGTCTTACAGATTCTGAAGAAGTGACAAAAAAAATGTTAAGAAATTCCATCTTTCCTTTCCATAGACCAGACAACATGGACTGTTCCAGCTCCAGCACAAATAAAAACATGCAAGTAGGAACTAAAAGGCTGGTGTGTTTTAAAACCCTCTTAAAACCCTCTTATATTACTAGGACTTTCTGGTCCCTCTGCATGTATCTCTTAATATTAAGCACATAAACGTTAGGAAGAACATATGTTTACTTTTTTTTTTATTATTTATTTTTTCTAAAGTAGTGTAGATAGGTAGATATTAAGGTACTTCTGGAAGCAATAGTAGAGTCATATTATTTTTGAATATTATTTTTGAATATTATATATATTCATTATATATATATATATATTATATATATATTTTGAATATATATATTTTGAATATTATTTTTGAATAAGTTGTAACTTTAAACATGCTAATCAGGTTAACATGCTTTCTCTGCTGTGATTACTCAGCATTTTCTCATGTAGAATTCTTCACTGCACAAAAAAAAAAAAAAAAAAAAAATGTTGACAATGCAAAATGCTTGGCCCAAAAGTATTCAGAAAGATTCCACCATTGTCTTCTAAAGTAGAGCTTTAAATGAAGTGAGGAAATATTTGCAGGCTTCAAGTCAGTAATTATGCAATTTAGACAAAAAATTATATATACATTTTATATACAGCCACCCTGCCAAACATTTTTTTTTTCTTTTTTTCTTTCTCTCTTTCTTTTTGGGTGTCACTTTTTAATACCATTTTTTTTTTCTATTTTAATAAACCACATATATATTCTCAATAATAAGGTTACTGTGAGTAGATACGCTTTAAGTCAATGATACTGTGCCTGACCTATAGTACTGTATTATAGGCCTTTACCTCTTAATGCACAAGGAAATCTGGTTACCATGGCTATAATTATCATAATTTTACACCTATTAATTTTATCTGTAGCATTCATTTCCATAATATACAATTTGAAACAAAAACATCATCCTCATTCTGTTGCTGGCAGGAACAAAATTATTATGAAACTCCTAAATGTCACTTTTTTTTTTCTTTCTTTCTTTTTTTATGAATGCTTCCAAACACTTTCCTTATTGAAATTCAAACAGCTGTGAAATGGCCAGACAGCAAGAAGATAAAAGCAAATGTGAAGTGACCTTCATCCATGCTGAAAAAATAGAAAATTATAAACAGACTTTCCAGTTGAAGTTATGCACAGCAAATTAAGAAATACCTAAGGTTATAATTTAATAATAATAATAATAATAATAAAAAAAAAAAGTTTCCTATAATTTTGACAGTTTAATTTAACTACCAAATTAAATTTGCTTGTAGGCATTTTAATGAAGGAGTCATAACTGCGCTATCATTTTGAAAGAAAGCGTACATTACTTTTTTCAGGAAACATATTTATTATGATCTAAGTATTCCATTGAACATGTGTCTAGTATAAAGCAATGACAGTTTATTGAATCAAATGAAAATTCTAAGCTTTAGTTATTACTGATTTTAAAAATACACATTCTAATCAGATGATTTCGTTCATACTAGTTATTCAAATACATACTGCCAAGGAAAGCAAATATTCAGGACACCACATTTCCCTGTAGAGATGTATTTTGCTGGAATTATTAAAAAATAATAAATAAATAAATAAATAGATAGCTAGATAGATAGATAGATAGATAGATAGATAGATAGATAAAAAAATAAATGCTGGTTGTGAACCTAATCCTCTGCTGTTATAAATCAATATTCCCATTTAAATCAATGGAGTATTACTAACTGTTATAGCTAATGTATGACACAATGAAATGATATAATCACAGTTTATTATTTCTCTGATCAGAATTTAAAGTGTGCATCTTTCCATAATTTGTAATTTGATCTATGTGATAAGTAGCTTCCAGGAATTCTGTAAACAAAAAATTTTCAAGCAAGAAAATGTGGTTTAGACAAAAAATCTGATTTTGCTTATATGTATTGCCTGGCACACCTACACACAAGAAGTGAAAGAATTACTCAAACAAACAATATAATGTGTTCTTCCTTCACAAATTTAAGAATAAATAAAATAGGACACCTTCATCATTCCACAAAAAGTGACTACAGAAACTTCTAAGCAATTTTGCAAGCGTGAGCATTACAAGTGTATCAGAGAAACTGATGCAAGAAACAGCCTACAATCTCATATAATTATAATACAGGTGAAATCCTGGATAATGATTAAAACAATATTTTTTGTTTGTTTGGTTGGTTGGTTGGTTGGGTTTTTTTGTTTGTTTTTTTTCTCTTCGTTTCTTTGAAAACAGTTTATTATCTTGCCTTACAAAATAGAAAAAAAACTGACAAAATTTAATAATGGTTTCCTTTCATTATATATGTATTTTTTTTTTCCTTTCAGAAAATGACATTTAAAGAGAAAATGGTGAGAACAGCAGTTATGTGATTATTTTGCAAAACAATCATTTTTTATCAGTGATGACTGAATCAGAATTTCTGTGTACCCAAGGAAGTTCACAACAAACTGTAAATAAGAACAATTCACATTTTTGTATGTGATCAACATAAAATCCAGTATTAAAATTAAATGGCATAAATATTTATCCTTGAATTAGATATTTTTTGATTTGTAGAAAAGCAACAGAAATCACTTGTCTTTCAACAGAGTTAATCTACTGATTCAAGCAAGACTTCTTTTCAGGAAAAGTATTTTAAATCAATTAACCAGAACTAAGAAATGTAAAATGGACATATTTTATTTAGCTCTTTGGGTCCATGACTGTGTCAAAATCATTAGGTTTCCATGGTTAATGCTCCCAAATCATATGTTATGCAATCTCCTTTTCCCAATCCAGAAATTACACATGCTATTATGCCACTATTTTAGTAGTCATGACATTTAAAATATTGTATAATAAAATGTTATAATACTATTTATTCTCCAGCAACAGCTGCTCAGCTTCAAGCCCAAGACTGCATATGACATTTTATTCTGCTTCAGCTGCAGGCCTACAAGAGGATACAAAATTCTTACTGCTGCTGATGTTGCAGCTCAATCAGTACAGAAATCACGCACTGGTTCATAAGGTATATGTTTGTAGAACTGAAGGGGTCAAGTTGAAACCAGTCCCAGGCTGTCTTTCTTCCTCTGTGACACAGACACTTTGGGAGCATGCAGTGGTCTACTGTAAGTTAGAGTGTATTTGGGGTTTCTGAAGTCTCAATATCTAAATACGTGGCTGAGTACAGTCAGGAAACAGAAGATTACAGCTCTGGAATCTGCTGTCTGGGTCAGTGTCTTCACACTCCTCTGCAATACCTATTTATTCTATCCTCTGTACTCAAAGATGGGCTTGGTAAGTGTCCTTGAACTGTTTTCATGAGGCATACTTAATATGAATCAAGTTGACTCTGCTTTGCTAAAATGATTTACTTATTCAAACTGAAGATCTCTGCTGTTTAATTTCCAGAGAAGATTATTCTCTGATTCTCTGATGTAGCTCAACAGCAAACATTTGATACTATTTCAGGCTTGATTTTTAAAGTATAGCTTAGGAAGGAGAAAAGGTTGTGATGCGCACTGAATTAGTTGTTTTTTTTTTTGGTTGGTTGGTTGGTTGGTGGGTTAGTTGTTGTTGTTGTTGTTATTTATATATATATATATATATATATATATCCTTTGGACTTGAACTAAAATTGAACATGTCATGGGAAAGTATGACCTCTGATATGACATGAGGAATCAGTATGCATAGAAGATAGCAATTTATAAGCCAGCTCTGATAAACTGAAGCTTCAGTTGAGGAATGTTCTGTACGGCTTATGTAAGAAGGATTTTTTTTTCTTTTGTTCTTCTACGTACATACTTATCATGTGTTGGCTACCTATCTTCCTAAGTCTTAACATCAGTTCTATAGTCAATGACCTACTGCAGAGTCCCGCTTCCTCAAAGTCTTAGCCATGGGAGCAATTTGTGTGCTTAAACCTGTGCCTACTGCCCTCAAGACATCGACATGGAACTGATAAGTTTGATAGTATTTCTGGTCTCTCCTAGAGTCTTAGCTAGAAGTGTGGTGGGATCTAGAACTACACTAAATGCCCAGCCATTGAAATATCTGTCATAGAGTCCATGACCACTAACTATACAGGAAAACTAAATTAATAACACAGGCACATCAAAGTTTGATCACATCAAAGTTGTTAAAAACCTTAAAAGTCCCAAGCAGGATATGTCTGTGAAAATGCCATAAGCATTTAAGAACCTTGTGAAAAGTTAACCCAGATTTGGTTCTAGACAAAATCTTTATTCCTCATAGATTCATTTAAACTATAGATCCACAGATTTTATTGATACTAAGACACACACACATGTGTTCTGTGTAAGGGAGGGGAGGGGGCGGGAGGGGAGGGGAGGGGAGGAAATAGTTTCCATTTTTACTGTAAGCATTTTCCAAATGCCTCTGGAACCATGACAGGCATGTGACATCAACCAGCTCTCTAGACTAGAAAACCTCATCCAGTGCTTGACCACCCTCACTGGAAAGATTTTTTTTTCTAAATATCCAGACTAATCTTCCAGTGATGCAGCTATT
>NC_048926.1:33234955-33239104 GCF_011077185.1 Oxyura jamaicensis
TTCTTTTCTTTTCTTTTCTTTTCTTTTCTTTTCTTTTCTTTTCTTTTCTCTTTTCTTTTCTTTTCTTTTCTTTTCTTTTCTTTTCTTTTCTTTTCTTTTCTTTTCTTTTCTTTTCTTTTCTTTTCTTTTCTTTTTTCTTTTTCCAAAATGAAAACTGTAATAATGACCCCTTCATGAAACATTCAAGTACTAGCTTATCTGCTATAACCCTTCTTTCTGGCCTGATTCTCACAAAGATAATTTAAAGATGACCAACACGAACAAACTGATAAAGACATGCAATCCCACGTATCACCTTCTTGCACATGAGAAACTAACAAATAATATAAAGCCCCACCCCCACAAAATAATATATATACATATGTGGATTTAAGATTTTAACTATCACAGAAGTAAAAAATATGAAGAATTTTAAATCTAACTCAAAACTTACACAATTGTGTAAGTGACAAACAGATAAGTCTACATGCTTCTGTTTTCACATCCAGAGACAGTTTGTTAAAAGGAAAATTAGTTTACTGAGGTATTGACATAGGGACACATTTATGTGGGGAATCAAACGAGACAGAAAGGTAACTGTAGTGATAAGGACATCTCTGTTGTAAGAGTTCCTGCAGCAGCATCTTCAGCTTTAACTGACGAGAGTCAGTTTTATAATGCAGCTGATCTGTTGTTCTACCTGGTCATTCCAGCACACACATAGAGCAAAGTCACAGGATAGGAACATGGAGTAATAGAGTAATTCAGGAAGGAGACCTCAGGAAGTCTCCAGTCCAACCTCCCAGTAGATGTCCTGGCTGTGAGATCAGACTAGGTTGCTCTGGGTTTCTCCAGTCACTTGAAAACTTCTAGGGATAAAGACAACACAAACTATTTTAGTCTCCTACTACTTGACTGTCCTCTCAGTAATTTCTTGTTTTGTTAGGTTCAGTCAGACAATCTCATTTAATTCACACATGTTGTTTCACAGTCTTCCACTGTGCTCTACTGTGAAAAACCTGTCTGGCATCTCCTCATTTTCCTGTGTTAGTACTGCAGGTTTGCCTGCAGGTTCCCTAAAGCCATCACTTCTCCAGACTGAATGATCCCAGGGTAAGGGCTACAGCCCCAAACTGTCTTTGGTGGTATCCCCCAAACTCAATCCTACTTATTGATAATTTTCTTCTGTTGAGGACCAAAATGATGTGTACAGTATTCCATATATGGTATACTGAGTCCTCAGGAAAGGGGGATGATCACCTTGCTCATTAGAATAGCTATGTCCCTCTTCTGACAGTCAAGAATGCTGTTGGCTTCCTTGTTTCCAAGATATTCTGGAGGTCCATAGTCTGCATGCTATCCAACACATCCTGTAAGCTACATACAGAAAAACTGCACCTCAGACAACCTTTTATTGTTGTAAGGGGTTTATTCCTTCCCAGTTGTATAAACTTGTGTTTATCTTTGCTTAATATCATGAATTTCCCATCAAACCATTCCTCCAGTCTGTCCAAGTTCCCTCAGGGATTAGCCCTGCCCTTGAGAATATTGAATGTTCCCCCCTTTTTGGTTTCATTAGAACACCTAATGAGCAAGCATTCTTGACTACTGATGTTGAACTGTGCTGAGCCCTGAGGTATCCCACTTGTTATCAGTCTCCAGGTAGACTACAATCCATATGACTAGCCACATGCTGAGTCCAACCATCTAATGAGTTTCATATTCATCTAATTGTTCTCCCATCCAGACTGTATTATCCTAAATTGGATACAAAAATACTGTGGAAGACAGTTTTAAAAGTTTGCTAAAGTTGAAGTAAATGATATTGCTCTCCTATCTAGGGATATCAGAAATACCAAATACCAAAAATCTAGGTATTTCTTCAAGGAAGGAAATCTACTGTCAAACATGACATACCCTTGATATATCCATGATGACTATTCCCAGTCACCTTCTCAATCATGGGCCCATAAATCAGCTTCAATAAGATTCTATGATTTTCCTTGGTACTGAAGTCAGTTAACTAGTCTGTATTTCCCTGGGTTATTCTTTGGCACTTTTTGATAAAAACAGCAACATTTATTTTCTCCAATCAAGACAGATTTCCTCTGATTTTCATGAGTTTTGAAAGAGCAGCCCTGTGAGGATAACTGCTGGTTCTCTCAGAAACCTTACCTGCAACCTGTCTAGTTCCACAGACTACTGTGGATTAAGTTCTCACACATAATTCCTGGCTAGATTTACTGATTCCTGACTTACATCCCTTTCTTCTACTTGAATCCCTTTCCTGTTCTTTCTTGGTAAGACAACAAATGAAACATCTGTATTATCTGTGTCCAGTGTCAATAAATCACTCACCTATTTAGCAACACTGCCACCTTTTCATTGTTCAATCTTTTAAAACTTATTAGTCATAAGTTATTGCTATTATTGGTCATCTTTGCAGATGACTGCCTGGATAGTTCCTTGACCGTGCAAGAAATGAATGACTTAAGAGCATTGATTGTTCATAAAGGCATAGTCCTGATGTCCAGCTTTGCCTCACCTTTAAATGAAGAAGAATTTGATTGTCATACTTGGACCTCACAAATAAATCCCAAAATTCTTTCCACACTGCAGTCATTTAGATACTACAATTCTATGTTTACTGAAAAATATAATTGTTTTACTTGCATGGTACTGTATTTGCTGAAACATTTGCACTTGGTAAGTCATGTCATACAACGAAGGAAAATCTTTGCTTTCCCAATTTGTTCACATCTCAGCATGTCAACAATTAAATCCTGGCATGTCTTTAAGGCATAAATAAGCAAACTACACTCAATTGTTATTTTACAATGTACATTATGTTATCAAAAATTTCATTTCCTCAAATTTGGCAAATGCATGTATCCTCATTCACAATGATTACCAATTTTAAATCTTAGCTCAGTCGTTTGAATTGCTTGAGTGAAAATTGAGGTTTCAGATCTCTCATAACCGTAAATCAAAAGGTTATCATTTTATTTTGTATTTTTTATAGTTTATGATCTGATAATGTAAATCCAATTCCCTCTTCATCTTGTTATCTCTAAGATTTTATAAAATATATGTATTTCTAATCACAGAAAAGTGGTGTAAGTTTAACAAGTGTAACACTGGACCCTAACCTATTATCTTCTTGCAGAGTAATCCATGACAAATAAAACCAAAGATAAAGTCACATGAAGTTAAAAGAATAAAAATTACATTGATCTTATGTCACTTGCCCAGTACTGTTATCAGTAAGGCAAGTAAAACCTTAGAATACATAATATATTCATATATGATTCTGTGCAGTCATCCAGAATATGCCATGATCAAGCATCTAATTGCATTTTTAAAAAATAAAAAAAAAAATCTTTTTTGTAATTTTAAAATATTTTTTTCAATAGAATCAACACAACACATGCATTACTTATATAAAATTTCTAGTCAAAACTTGTGTAAAAGGTCTAGTTAAATTTTAATTAAAGCATTATATTCCATAATAAGGTAGATGAAACTTGATTCCCATCTTCTTATTAACAAGGAAATGTTGCACATAAAAGTTATATTAGTTAATGATCTTATGTATGCAATTCTTTTTAAAAAGCCATTTCTCACTAAACCCCGTGAAGAAATTAGCTGTTTTGATTTCTCAGTTTTGCATTCTCTGAATGCAAAACTTCTGCAGAAGCTACCATTATAAACACAAATAACCTTCTTGCTTTCAGTTACTAAAGTCGCCTGCAAATTTGTTTTTTTCACTCCATAATCTTTTTCATGGTGACTAAAAAAGGGTCATTAATGCATATGTGTTCAGCCTATATTCTAAAATAAGAGTTTACATATCTTCTGTGTAATACTTTGTATCATTTTCTTTGTTAATGTGTAGTTTACTTACAAACTATAGATTTCTTATCCTAATTTACTGCTAATTAAAGAATTTTCATTGTGCAGGGTTAGGCCATAGATTTTAAGAAATCTCCCTGACAACTGATCTCTCCTTACTGCTCTTAAATAACTGCTAGCACAGCTAGCTTGGTGATTTTCTATATAAATGAAGGCCAAGTCCTTATTCTGTTAAAGCCATTGGCAAAATTCCTGCTGAACTCAGTGGGAACTGATTTTGACTCTTAAGTCTTGGCTATCAAACAACAGCTAGCATCC
>NC_048926.1:33239204-33240557 GCF_011077185.1 Oxyura jamaicensis
TAAGTCTTGGCTATCAAACAACAGCTAGCATCCATAGTGATAAGCACCTACATTATTATTATTATTATTAATTTTTTTAACCTTGACAATATAATCAGGTTAATAACATTAAAGTAAAAACTAATGGCAATTTAGATTGATAATACCATTATATTACATTGATGTGTAACTGGCAGAAGACTTCTGTTCTTCTTTCCTTTGCTTTTGCAAAAGATTCCAGATTTTCCAGAATTCTGAAACTGTCTAACTGAAGATCAATGTTACTCTGCTAGCAGTGTTCTGTAGGTGAAAAACATGGTATCAGACACTGCACTTTTACAATACGAATTCTTTGTATGGGCAGTGCCTGATATGTTATGACCTGGTTCTGTGCAGTCCTAAGTATTGTAAGACTCTCAGCATATTCATCATCAAATGAAAACAGTAAAATGTTTATTAACTCAAGATCAGATTACAGAAACCTGATTTGCATGTATGCATGCTGCCAAAACCAGAACAGTTAAGAGTTAACACAGTGGACTCCTTATAAAATTTAATTCAATATCTGAGTTATGTAACTTCAGAACTGAATGAGCAACGAAGTGATGAAAGGCGTTGATTTGCTAGGTGGAGAGCAGAGTTGTTTTTCCTGAGTTTAGCAAGGTTTTCAACACTGACTTTCATAACATTCTCATTGACAAGCTGTTGAAGTGTGGTCTACATAAGTGGACAATTATGTGCAATGAAAACTGAATTGACAGGCCAAAACTGTTTCGGTCAGTGACAGAAAGTCCAACTGAAAGCCAGTCTCTAGCGGTATACCACAGGGGTTGACACTGAGTCCAAAATGACCTGCACAGTGGACAGAGTATACCCCCAGCAAGTTTGCATTTATTACAAAACTTGGAGGAGTGAGTGATACTCCATGACTCCATTCAGAGGGTCCTGGAAAGACTGACAGTTGGCAAAAAACTTTTGAAGTTCAACAAAGAGAATGCAAAGTACTTCTGTGGGGGAGGAATAACTTCATGCACTAGCAGACTGCTTTGTAGCTTTACCTGTGATTCTTGATAGATGCTAAGCTAACCTTGAGCCAATGTTGTACCTTTGTGGGGTTGGACTCCCCATTACAAGAGAGATGTGGACATACTAGAAAGCCCAGCAAACGGCTACAATGATTAAGGTGCTGGAGCATTTGTCATACCAGATGTGGTGGTTTTACCATGCTAGGCAGTTGAACACCACAATCGCTTTCTCACTCCCCCTCCTCAGATGAGGAGGGGAAGAAGTAAAGGAAAGAACAACTCACGGGTTGAGATAAGGATAAATTAATTAAAGAGAAAAAAAAATATATATTAAGGAAATATTATTATT
>NC_048926.1:33240657-33262018 GCF_011077185.1 Oxyura jamaicensis
GGGGGGGGGGGAAGGGGAAGAGGAAGGGGGAACGGGGATAATAAAACAAAACAGGTAAAAGCTATGTGGAAGTACAGAGGAAAGAAATTACTCTCTACTTCCCACAAATGAGCGATGCTTGACCACGTCCTTGAAGCAGAGCCTCAATAAACGTAGCTGGTGTTCAGGAGGAGGACATATGTTTTCACAACGAGAGCCCACCCCTCCCCTCTTCTTCCTTTTTCCACCTTTTATTGCTGTGTGACATCATATGGTATGGAATATCCCTTTGGTTGGGTTAGGTCAGCTGCCCTGGTGATGTTTCTTTCTTACTTTTTTTTGCCCACCCCCTAGGAGGGTTAGAGAGAGTCCTGATGCTGTGCCAGCACTGCTCAGCAGCAGACACAACACTGGTGTGATACCACTGCTGTTCTAGCTACAAGTTCAGAGTGCAGCACTGTATGGGCTGCTGCAGGGAAAGTTAAGATTCCAGCCAGACCCAGTACACCAGAAGAGGCTGAAAGTGCTGGAATTGTATAGCTTGAAAAAAAAGAAGGCTCAGGAACATTTTTTTCATGTGTTTAAATCGAGGAGGTGAGAGAAGATGGAACCATACTCTTTTCAGTGGTGCCCAGAGACAGGACAAGAGGCAATGGACAAAAATTGAAATGCATAAGAGAACAAAACAAAACAAAACAAAACAAAACAAAAAAAGTCAAGAATTAAAACCAACAAACAAAAACAAGTTATAAATAAATAAATAAATGCATACATGAACTTTTTTACTATGAGGGTAGTTAAACATTGGAACTGGTTGCCCAGAAAGGTTGTGGAGCCTCTAGATGTCTCTGGTCTGAGCAGAGGGTTAGACTAGACAAGCCCCAAAAATCAATTCCATTTTTATCAGTCCTGTGCTTTGGTTTAACTCTGGCAGGCAATTACGTACCACACATCTGCTCACTAATTCCCACATCACCCCTTCCCCCCCACATTGTGATGCAGGAAACAATCAGAAAAATGCAAGAATGTGTGGGATGTAATAAAGGGAGTTTAAAAGTTGTTCATGCAAGCAAAGCCATTTCCAGGAAAGCAGGGCTCATCACATGTGACAGTTTCTTGGAAAGACAAATGCCATCACTCCAAAAGTTTCCCCCTCTTTCTTCTTTCTCCAGCTTTTATTGCTGAGCATGACATCATATCCCATGTCTCTGTGGTCAGTCTGGGTCAGCTGTCCTCGCTGTTTCCCCTCCCAGATTTTGACTTCCCCCAGCTTCCTCACTCCAGGGCAGCACAAGAAGCAGAAGAGTCTCTGCTGGTTCTCTATAAGCACTTCTGTGCAACAACTAAAACAGCACAGTGTGTTATCACCACTATTTTCAACAAAAATCCAAGACACAGCGTCATACGAGCTTCTGTGAAGAAAACAAATCAAACCCAGCCAAAACTAGACACCCATGACTCTCTGATTTATATATGTTTTCGACTTTGTCTATCATAAAAGATGTAATATACACTCCAAATACAGAATTCTGAGGATTACAATCTTTGCCCATTTTTTTTTTTTTTTTTTTCAAATATTCAGAAAGAAGAACTGGCTGTAGTGATTTTTCTGAACTCTTGGAAGATGTGTTCTCTTGTTTTACCAGAGCTTAATTTGGAACAAAGTGCAAGATTTTCACAGATTCACCTCCAATGTGGAGAAAAGTGGTATAGAACACTATAGTAGCGACAAGCCTGATGCATTTTTGGTTAAGCTGTGGGTCATAGAAAGGAGTATTTTAGTAATTCTATCCTGACAGAGCCTTAGGGATATTTTTCCATCTTTGGCCAATAAGAAATATTTCTGACACTGAATTTTAAAACAGGCAGATCAAAAATGTAACCGAGTGAGTTTACACAAGCAAGCAACCAGAGTGCTTATAGTGTGGAGATAAGGAGCTGCTCAGCCACATAGGTATTCTGGTTTCTATCCTCTCTTCCTATTCCTGTTAAATAAACTCCTGATTAAAAAAAAAAAAAAAAAAAAAAAAAAAAAGGCAAACAAGTGCGTACTCTTCCTGTGCTGAATGAATAATTCAGAAAGGGCTTTTATCTTAACATTCATCCTGTGTGCCACACTGGTTTCCTAAAAAAAAAATCCTAAAGGAATGATTTAGGCCCAGATGTACAGAATAATTCACAGGTCAAAAGTCTCTAGTCCCAATTAGAATTACTTAAGAATTACAATAGTTCTAAGGACTGAAGTCAAGGTATACCATTCAGCAGATTTTCTTTCTCTAATACAAATGAAAGAATGTTATTTACTTTATATTTATGTACTGACAGAAATGTGTCTCATGTAGACTTACTGATTTAATATTTTACATTGGAGATACTTCTTTATGATCAACATGTTTCTTTTTTAATTGCAGGTCTCAGTGGTCAGTGAGACCCTGTGTCAGTGACTGCTTCACATCAGACAAAGTTACATGTGTATTTTTTTACTATCTTTATAAAATAACAGCATGTTGCTAAAAGACTATTATATCTATATCACACATTATATCTACTTTTCACTTTTTTCTGAAGAAAAATCTACTAACCTAAACTGATGATCTTATTTTAACATTACCTCCCACAGTGTAAGACTCCAGTGTAAGACTCACCATTTGCGAAAGGACTTGAATAGTTTGTTGTTGTTGTTGTTTTTTGTTGTTGTTGTTGTTGTTGTTTTGAGTGTGCACACACTTTACCTCTTACAGTCTCCCCAGAAGGTTAACTTTGTTATGATCCCAAATGATAGGGCACATATTTAAAGTGCCGGGTAAGATTTTGCTAATTTGCTATATAACTTTAATACATACATCTTATATATCTCAAAATTATAGCTAAACAAATAAATATATTTAAATATTTCATAACCTGCAGATATAAACTTAAACTGGAAATAAAACAGATATAACTTAAACTGCAAGGTCAAAATCTGGCTCAGGAATAGAAACGATGAAAGATATTTACGATTAATCAATCAATCTTTCTCAAACAAGCTAGTATATTAAGTATCACATTCTACTGTGTTTCAAACTAGCTTTTTTAATAGAATTTTCACAGTACCCTGGTCCTCAAATGAAGAATATAATTTGCATTGTTTTACAAGGGAATGAGATAGCATAACAGGATCGGAAGTTATACAGAGCTGAATCAATCACAGTGTTCAATTTAAATGATTCCATATTTTCACATTGTTAACAAAATGATACCCTGTAAGAAGCAATGGTATGAGGGTTTTTTTTTTTTCTGATTCTAGTCATTTGCCCTGTCATTAGGATGTCTGAGGTTTTGCCATTTGTCTATTTGCCATTTGTCTGTTGATAGCCTCTGCTGACAGTTTAAGTCCACAGCAATAATCTTTCAAGCAGCTAGCAACAATGGCAGCATCACGGATTTTGCTACATGTGATTTTCTTCATCATAAATAAAAAATGGTGTTATATTGAAGAATAGGTTTCAAGAGAGTAAAGAAGGATGTTGACAAAGAATTCATAGGTTTTTGCATAGCAAATTTAAAAGAAAGCATCAAAATCAAATCTAAATTCTCAAACTGACTTATCTGAGGCTTTAGTTACTGCTTACCTGATACAGTTTCTACTGGAAAGGGTGACTGGTGAAATAAAAGTATTTACATATTTGAAAATAAATAAAAATATTGTGGCATAAAGAACACATGGACACCAGTGTTCTTTTAGGATCAGTAACTGCTACTACGTTATTGATGACATAGCTTAAAGTCCAACTGAGGACAAGCTCCCTTCTTTGCCCAGCAACTGCAAACACCCAGCAACTTCCATGTCTTAAAGACTGGAGAACAAGCAGTCAGAGAGAGAAAGGTGTCTCCTGAATCATCCTTCTTAGTTCCCTCTAAACTCTTTACATTCCTTATGGCCTCATCGTTAAGAGTTCGATGTTATCACCAATCATGAGGCTTGCCAATCCTCATGGCCGTACTCCCACAATATATAAATAAATAAACTACAAAATGTGATGGAAGAAAGTAAATATGACTCATAATTTCAGCTTTAACAGCGATGGAAGAAACTTTCTTAAATAAACTCTTTTAAAGATCCTTACATTTTTCAGGTATATGCTTGTAGTATCTCCAGCACTGACAAAATGTTCCTGTGGAAATTCATATTTTTCCCTATCATATAGTTTCTGTTTTAGACAGTCTTTTATTTATTTATATATTTTGTTGGGGTCTCTAAAAGTGGCTAATGAGGTAAAATAACCTTTTTACCACCATAGCACTGTCAAACCATGATATGTGAACTGCAGTGAACCTGTTTAGAAAATAAATGCCCTAAGTCATTTCCTATAAGTACTGAAAATATAGAAAGAAACACAAGAACATTATGACTCAAAGATGACTCAAAGTTCTTTTTATAAAGAGGACGGATTTAGATTAGATATTAGGAAGAAATTCTTCACTGTAAGGACACTGAAACAGGTTCCCTAGAGAAGTTGTGGATGACCCATCCTTGGAGGTTTTCAAAGCCAGGTTGAATGGGGCCTTGGCCAACCTAATCTAGTCGGTGGCAACCCGAGGGGGTTGGAATTAGATGACTTTTAAGGTCCCTTCCAATCCAAAACATTCTATAATTATATGATTATTTTTTTCAGCTGCATATGTATATATTTAAATATTTCTCTTGCTGAAAATCTCTAAGAGTCCTTATGTTTATATTTGTGGTGGTGCAGTTTAACAATAAATACAGCAAATTTCCATTATTATGCATCTAAGCTCAAATTGTTATAAAAATCATGCAGTATGTCATTTTACTGCAGACATATGCAGTTAAAAGAAAGTAACAGAAAATAGTATTTTGCCTTTTAAATTCCATAGCATGCAAGTGGCAGTATTACCAAATATTACTGAAGCTGAACTTAAAAAACAAACAGACAAGCAAACAAACAACAACATCAAACTGCAGTATTCCCAAAGGCATAATATTATTCTATTTATAGATTTTTTTCAAAAGCACTGCCTGCATGTCACAAATGTCAATGACCATAGCTTCACAAAATCCTTTGTGTCAGAGACGTATAATGATTAGCTTACAGATGAGGAACTGAATCATGACAATTGTTTAAAGATAAGTCTACACTTATAAATAGTACAGCATGATAGGTTTGAGTCTGTGGAGAAAAAAAAAAAAAAAAAAAAAAAAAAAAAAAAGTGCAAATGATCTGATGTTGACACTAACTGAATTCATGGAAATATTGCTAGGTGAAGAAAATGACCTGGAGTGATGTTAGTGTGATATTTAATTTTCAAAAACAACTGAGTTGTATGGTTTTGTGTGAAGACTGGTGTTTTGTTATCCTGAGATATTCCTAACTTCATTTAATATACTTTCTTCAGTGTCCTGTTAGACAATCCACTAAATACAGTCTTCATCTAAGAGTCTTTTCTTTTATGCTCCTGCTTCAGGTTGAAATATTCTTGTGCACTGGTCAGTCAATGGACTGTTTTCTCCTTATGAGTGTCATGCTTACAGCTGGTGAAAAGCACACCACCAAACAAATCCAGTGTTGTGTAGACCTCTCATAGAACCATAGACTGAAGCCAGTTACATATTGAATTACATTCTTGTTCAGTCTTGAAGTTCCTGTCCAACTCCATTTCACCTAAAAACTTCAAGCCCATCCAAGAAGAATCCATTTTCTGAACTTTTAAGAAAAACCTGCTCCACAATGCAAACCATAGAATATCAATTGCTGCTTCAAAAGTACACTCCTGATCTTAGTCAAAACTGTACCTCACACATGCCCAAAGTGTTAGTGTGACAAAAAATGTTGTGCCAGGAATTTAATTTTCATTACATCTTCTGAGCTTCATTCCTCAAATTTCTACTTTTTTTTTTTTTTTTTTTTTTTTTTTTTTCTAAGCTGATATTCAGATTTTTGCTGGGTGAGAACATATGCCAGCTCCGGATACTCCTCTCTTCCATAAGCTGTAGATGCAGCATGTTCCAGCATTCTGGCGCTACAAAACAGCTTTATATGTTACTTGTCACCCTGGAATATCCAATTCTGTTCAGAGCACGGATATCTTTGTAGGACCAAATGCACCCCCAGACAAAATAAATTCATAAACCCAAACATAAAGGAAGTTTTAAAATGACTCATGAATACAGATTAGAGGCTAATTAGATGTTCAAAAATATTATTTTAATTTTTGGAACATGCAAACAGGAGTAGACAACGAAAGGAAGGATATAAGTAGAGTTTGGGTTATTATGACCTGGATAATTAGAGTGTGGTAGAGGGAAGCATCAAAAGGATAGAAGACGAAAAATGAAAGATAGTTGTAAAGATATTGTCAGGGACTTTCACAGTTCTTAGAAATCCTCTTGTGTTTTTGGAACTTAGGTGCAGCACTTATTTTCTGACCTGCAGAACTTGAGTTGCAATTTCATATTGTTAAGCATCAGATTCATGGGAGATGTTATTCAGATTTTTATTTATTTATTTATTTATTATTCAATTCCACTTACCTTCAAGCAGCTTTTGTATTTTATATTTCCTCAGGGTGACACTCTGCAGAGTTTAGAAGTAAGGCAATTAGTGGTAAAGCAAAAAACAGCCAAATAACCACAATAATTAGTAAATCATAGTAAGTCATCCAATGTGGCATTTCTGAAAGAGCAAAGGATCCAGATATAGGAGGAATTAGTGCAGTGAAAAGTTAGGTGTCCATTAAGCCTCATCCAGATATCCCTAGCCTAGCTAATCATCATTTATGTACTATTAGGCTTGACAGCTTGACCCCTGTCAATCACAGTTGATACAATGTTGTGCTGAAAACAGAGCAGTCACTGAAGATGGCACTATTTCTAGCTAACCTGTTTTGGCAGAATATTTGTGTGCATCAACAGACTGAAATGTCAGAGAGCTGAAGATGATGTGGGTGAATGTGAAAAAGCACGAAAGAGGGAAAGGAAGAAGCCAGAAAAATAAATAAATAAATAAATAATCAATCAAACAAAATACAAGGAGGAGCTGAAGATTAAATATATGAATCAATGCTGCAAATAATATTCTTAAAACAACATACAGGAAGGAAGTTTTGAAGCAGGGGTATAGTTTAGGAACCCACAGTAAGTATGCATGGAAACTGATCATTCAGGTTGTTAAGTTCTTTGTGTCACAATTGCTCCTTAATGAATTGTTAAACCAACCAGAACTCTTCATGCTAACTAGAACCTGCATGCATGTAACTAAAGGACAGAAGGACAGTAATAGAAGTCTCAGGTCTGAAGAAATTTGTACCCCGGTACCAGACAAGCACTTCACTGAAGCTGTACAGATTTTACTTTTCATATTCCCTCAACCATTGGGGAGATAAGCATACATTACTACAAGTATATTCCATTAACATTCAGAGAGCTCATAAATTTGGAATACATTTTCATATTTTGAAACACACCTTGGTATCATTAACTCTAACTAAAGTTCTACACAATATTATAGACACTTTTCATATCCAACAGATGTACCTGTTATACATCATTAATGTTTATTTTCACTTATATTTTATATAAACTGGGCTTTAAAAGTTCTATACCTTTGTTTTAGCTTGTTTTTACTTTATTATTATTATTTATTAAACCAAGGGCCAGTATTTATTTATTTATTTATTTACCTGATTTAGAGATTTCCTGCTAGGTATATCTATGCTTAATTCTTATGCAACTATATTTAAGACAACAAAACATTCAATGTTCAATAGGTGTTAACAACAGAAAATTCTTTAAGATGCAGATAAAATACTCTAGATATTGACAGAAATAGGATGCTTCAATTTTACTGAAAGGGAATGAAGATAGGTCCTTCATCTCTCTAAACCAAAAATACCACCAACAACCCACTTATTTTAGGAGACTGAAACATGCCACAACATCATGTTTATAACAAGCAGATTAGCCCAGAACTCTTTTATTTCCACTATTTTTTCTACACAGTTCTGTTTCTCTTTTTTCTTTACCCCAGTATGTTGGCATTACATGGTAAGAAAAATTTATGGCTGGTTTGTCAGTGATTCTGTTGGTAGAACTTGGCTAGCTCACCTGTGCAAAGAAATATATGTGTTTAAATACAGTAGTCATAGACTAAGTATTTCTTCTCAGTGGAGACAGACTATTGGAAAGATCTCACACAATTAAAGTCTTTGTCTGAATAACGCCACAACAATAGTAAACTGCAACCTGCTGTTATAGCATTTTCTGGAGTCTGGCACAGCTAGAAATGTTATGAAGAACAGAAGTGATTTTGTACTAGCAACCATAACAACCACTTTTAATAGCTTCTAGTCAGCAGCTAGAATTTATGAAAAGTGATACACACAACTAGATTCATAGATTCACTGTTTGAGAAAGAGTAAGTTGTTACTTGTCAGTTTTGTTTCAAATGGAGGAACAATGACAGTGCAGTCTCCTAGATAAAAGCTATAGTAGCTAACATAAAATCGTTTGATGGCGTTATAACCGCTTTGGAAACTTTGATGGTTTTGTCTGTCTTTAGCCTCAAATTACTGGTCAGTGTAAGTTTCTGTTTGACTATAAAGTTTATACGTATATGTATCTGCAAGCAGGAAGTACCCCAGATAATTTGGTGAAGGTGTGTCTCTCTGAGATCATACAGTACACACAAAGGCAGACTCATACAAAGTCTGACTTTATATGAGCACTAGTTCATTTAAATGGTAGCTGAACAGCTGACTTCAGAAGGGGCGGAAGACTGGACTGGTACTACGGGGGACACCAGGCTGCAGGCTCTGCCACAGAAAACGCGCTATGTCCCGCGGCTGGCAGTCTCCAGGGGAGCGCTGCCGCCCTGCCGGGAAGGCCTATACGAAGCGGGTTCCCTGCAGAAAGCCTGGCAGTGGCGGTAGCGGGACGAGCTCACGGCATGGAGAAGGTGAGCCACAGCACCGCGACCGCCAGGGTCAGCGGAAGGCCGTAGGCTCCGCCCGACAGCGATTGAAGGTGCGGGAGCGCCACCTGGCGGCCGACAGGCGGAGCGCAAACGGGGCCGCCGCGACCGCCCGCCCACTGACCTGGTCGCAGTAGGGCGACGGCCGTTAGGGCCGTTGCGGTGGGCCGTTAAGAAACGGAGGGCCGTCATCTGCCTTCCGTTAGGCAAAAAGAGAACGAGAAAATGGAATTTTTTTAATATTTCTATTTATTTATGTATTTTTTTTTTATTTTTAGTTTCTGTTTCCCAGACAAATTACGTCATCCTTTTTCTCATGTGGAAGTTGCCTGGGAATAGCATTTAAAGAATCACCCTGCTGATTAAAATTCCTCATTTATGTTTTCTGTATTCTACTTCTATATAACCAGTGCATTTTGATGCTGAAATATGTCAAAATGGGAGAAATATTTCTGCCTGAAAAATACAATACAAATGGTTTCTTTGACCATATTCTGAATATGTGCTGTTGGAATAACGTACTGAAACAGAACAAACCACAGTTTGCGAGATTCCTTTGTTCTTTTCAATGTTAAAGAAAAGCATTATATATATATATATGTACACACATATATATATATATATATATATATAAAGTGCCCTGCTATCAAGAATGTCAAGAAAAGGACTGTGCTCCAGCACTGTCTCATTTTACTTTCCCAATACAAAGGTTCTGCTGGCTGAATCAAATTCAGTTCAATGGTTGAATGTCTTTAACAAGGTTTCCACAATCATCTTCCGTGCACTGCAGCTGGGCAGGAACCTTGACGGGCAAAGCATGAACTGTGGGAGGGAGATGACTGGTATAACACTGCTCTGCAGACCTTTTACAAGACAATTTTTAATGAGGTATACATATCTCTGTGAATGTAAACAAAACACTAAATATTCCCATTTTAGATTCAGTGCAAGCAATTATTAATGTACAAGAATTAAAGGAGCAAATAAACCTTATTCTCTTTTCTTATAACTAATGGCGTTGCAGCTGATACGTTGATACGTGCATTTCTGACGATACAACAACATTTTCTTAACTCTTCATTGCTAATGTTTTCTGATGTTTAATTAATGACCCACTTCTAAACCTTTCCACTATGAAATCTAAATAGCGGGGAGAAAAAGTCAATTTATGTCTGAAGCATTTTCTATACTGCATCTAGGTCAGTACTTTAAATTTAATCATGTAGTGGACATTTAGTGTCTGTTATGTTTTAATGCTACACGATATCTCTCTTTGCCCATCTAACTATGACCTCTAGTCAGTAAATTAATACTAAGAAATAAATAAGTGATAAAGCAGCTATGTCAGAAGAGAATCTCTCTCTCCTTTTGTGTGTGTGTGTGTGATATGTTCAGCTTCCAGAAATAAACCTTACCCTTGCTCACATCAGATAAAGGTCCCAAGACATGGTTCCTACATACATGATTTAGTGATTCCTAATTACTTGATCTTATCAGTGCACATTGAGTAACTTGGAATTCAATTTTATCCTGCAGCAAGACCAAATAAATATGTAAGCATACAAGAATTCAATTTTATCCTGCAGCAAGACCAAATAAATATGTAAGCATACAAGTAACTTTTTCTTTTTCTTTTTCTTTTTCTTTTTCTTTTTTTTTTTCATGGATTGAATCTTCTGGAAAATTTAGAGATGAAAATTGAAATGTTTCATGTGGATTCAGTGTCACATGAAACTATGTAGGCTTGAGGTGAATTTGGAAAATTGCCAAAATCCTTCAGGTCTTTATCAGGGTGTTGTGGTTTTAACCAGTTAGGCAGCTGAGCTCCACCACAACTACTCTCTCACTCCCTTCTGCAAAGGGAAAGGGAGAGAAAATACGATGAAGAGGGCTCAAGGGTTGAGATAAGGACAGGGAGATCACTCAATAATTACTATGACTGGGCAAAACAGACTCAGTGCAAGGAGATTAGTAAAATGTATTGCCTGTTACTAGCAAGCAAGAGAAGTGAGAAACAATGGAAAGAAACTAAAAACACCTTCCCCCAATCCACCCTCTTCTACCTCCTCCCCCAAGAAGCAGAGAGGAACTGGGGAATGGAGGCTGTGGTCAGTCCTTAAAGCTTTATCTCCTCCACTCCTTCTCAGTCACTCCTTTCCCCTCTTCCATGTGGGGTATTTCCTATGGGGTACAGTCCTTCCCAAACTGATCCTGCATGGGATTCCCACAGGAAGCAGCTCTTCACAAATTGCTCCAAATATGGGTTCATACAGCAGGGTCCATCCATCAGGAACAAACTGCTCTAACCTGGATCCCCCCATGGGCAGCAGCTCCTGCCAGGTCATTTGCTCATGCATGGTCTCTTCTCCACAGGCTGGAGCTCCGACCTGGGGCCTGCTCCTGAGGGGGCTCTCTATGGGCTTCAGCCTCCTCCAGGCCACCTCCACCTGCTCCACCGGGGGCTCCTTCACGGGCTGCAGCATGGAGATCTGTTCCACCGTGGGACCCATGGGCTTCAGGGGGTAAGCCTGCTCCACCATGGGCTTCTCAACAGGTCGCAGGGAACTGCTGCTGTGTGCCTGGAGCACCTCCTCTCCCTCTTTCTTCACTGACCTCTGTGTCTGCAAGGCTGTTTCTCACTCCTCGCTCTCCCAGCTGCTGTTGACACAATTTGTTTGTTTTATGTTCCCTTCCATAAATGCTGTCACAGAGGAGCAAACAATATCACTTACTGGCTCTGCTCCGGCTAGCAGTGGGTCCCTTCAGAGCTGGCTGAAACTAGCCCTTATCTAACATGGGGTCTCTTCTGGATTCTTCTCACAGAAGCCACCCCTGCAGCCCCCTGCTACCAAAACCTTACCACGTAAACCTTACACAGGGAAATTGATAACATGGCATTGGTTAATCAAATTGGGAAAAAAAAAAAAAAAAAAAAAAAAGTGAGGTTTTCATTCCAAATAATTTCTACTTGTGACACATCCTGGCAGTATTAATTTAATCATCACATTTCTTCTCTGTTCCCAGTCTGAGCCTAGCTTTCCATCTGGACAATTTATCTCATGCTGTAGCAGTAGCAAGTTATAGCAGAACAGACAGGTGGAAATTGCACATTCTGACTAAGCACATCTATTAAAAAAATTTCCAGTGAACTTTTGAATTAGATGCTCTTCGATATATATATATGTATATAAGGAGGGGTACTCTCCATCCAGTTTCCAAGCTTTGTGTGTCCATCTTCTCCTTAACACCATGCTCAATGGCAGTGGTATTTATAAATGCTCTGTTAATCCAGACAGCATGAACAGAAAGCACAGTTTGCTTTAAAAATAATGAGACACAATATAAATAAACCATATGGGAAAAGTAAAGGGTGCTGCTCTGAATCTGATTTAGGTTTTGTTATGATCAGTTGTCTTTTACAGGCTGCTTTTCAATTTTATTTGTTGAATTTCTCTGTGTTTTGTGCAAGTCTAGTTTGCAGTTTCTCATTACAACTCTTGCACAAGGATTCTTCCCTCAAGACTTGTCAACACACTTGCTTTCAGCTTCTTAGTGTTTTCCTTTCCAGTTTAAAAATTTGTAATTTGTATTTGTAAATAACTTCTTTTTCCTCAGTCCACTCCACTGCAAGTTCCTTAGACAAACAGATTCTAGTGTGAACCACAAAATGAGCCTAAGCAAAACATACAGAAGCACAATGTTTTTTTTGTTTTCTTTTGTTCTGATTAAAAAAAAAAAAAGTAAAGCATACTAAATATAATAGATCATTGTAAAAGCTGAAACAGATTTAGTACAGTAAGTAGCACTGCAGCTTTCTCCCATATGGATTAGCTAATAATATGTCGTTATTTTTGAAGCAAACAGGTTGCTTTCTCTTCCTATTGCTCAGATTGGCAGTAAATGTATGAGTAGTACTACTATGGAGACTGTTGAGGAGAGAAAAAGAGAAGTTGGGTATCATTACAGAATTCTTAATATTTCCTTACTATATTTAGCCCAGTAGTAACTCAGGTTTTAAAATTACTTTACAGTTTTTCAAAATTAGACTTACTGGTAAAATGTTTGTTTGTTTCTTTCTTTCTTTTCCGGGACTTCCATGTTTCTCAGATTTTACTGTCAATCTTAAACTTGCAAAAATCACAGGACCACCTCTGATGGTATCTGGAACTTGAAGGAAAAGTATATTTTGCAAAGATAAACTACTCAACAAACTTCTGTACATTCTTAGATTGCTCAAGAAGGTGTACCTTGCATCTCTGTGAGCTAGTGACAAATTTGTATCATTTTCTCCAAAAATAATCTATCTATTCTTGTCTCTCCAGATTACGTCTATCTTCCCCAGTATGTAAGTTCCTCATGGATCTGAAAGAATGGGAAATTTCCATATAGGTGTAATTTCTACATAAGATCGAAAAGACTCATGTAAGTCTTGAGACTTTGACAACCTCTGATAACCAGGAAACAGATACACAGGAGAGTCCACATCTACACCTTCCTACTGATACCACTACATGCTGATAAAATCTTAATGCCTTTAAGACTGTAGAGCAAATGTCTGCTGGACTATGTCTCTTGTGACTAGTTAGTAGAGAAACTGGACAGCAGACAAAATAAGAAAGCAGTACCTTAGAACATTTCTATCGGCATTATTTTTTCTGCCAGTCTCTGAGAAACGTGGTTCTGCCATAATCACACAGTACTTAATGCTACCTATTTCTTTGTCACACACACACAAATAATAGTAATAATAATAATAATAATAATTGTATTACTATATATTAATAGTAATAATAATAGTAAAATCATAGCATTATCTCTATATCATTTGATGCATCTTTCCTCAATAGAATTACCACTTAAATTTCACTTATATCACTGTGTGTTATCTAGTCATGGCGAGGGTTTCACCAGTTTTGCAGTATTCCTTTTATGCTCAGTTTTATATGCTGGAAAGGTATTGTACATCTTTCATTTTCTTAGATTTCTTGCATTTCAGATTTCTCTTCTCTCCCCCCCCCTCTCCCCCCCACCTTTTTTTTTTTTTTTTTCCCTGCTGCTTTTAGTTTATTAGGAGTAAGGAAAGATGACAATTCCCAATTTGTGCTTACAAGTGAACATATGGGTCTTTACTGAAGAATATTCTTGAAGGTAAAAAATGCTGTATCCAATACAAATTACAGTGTGGTAGGTTCTTTGCACTGGGTAAATAATTCAGAAAAGACAGAAGTTGAAATACACCTACCCTTTGGTACATGCAAGCTTCTTTCAAGCACCCAAATCTCCTTCAGTATGTGTGCAAGTAGAAGAAACACTGATGTTTTAAGCCTTGTCCACACCACACTGCACAATGGATTGAAAACAGGAATATATCTTTGCCTTTACAGAATGCCATTAAGTGCACATCCTTAACATGTAAGCTCTCATACATATTCCCAGTGCTTTGCAGTTCCACGTTTATCCTAAGCAAACTGTTTAAAAAACAACTGTTTTACACTGTTTTTGAATAATGTTTACTTCCACCAGTAAAATCCTAAATGTCTGTATTTATAAAAAATAGAGAAAGAGAGGGAGAGAGACAAATGCCATTTACAAGGACAATCATCTGTGCTAAGCTAGTATCATGTAACATTCCAGCAACTTAGCTGCGGAGTGGCAGATTTCAAAAATGCAGGACAAAAGAAGAGAGAGAAAGAAAGAAAGAAAGAAAGCCTTAGCTCAGTAGAAATCCCACACAGTGGGTTTTGACAGAGTTTAAAAATAAAACTGAGACAAGGTAAATCTGGATTTGAATGTCCTACTTTTTTTTTCCCTTTTTTTTCCTTTTTTTTTTTTTTTCATATTAATTTGCACACTGACCCTTTAAACTCTTGTTCCAAGCACTGTAGCCTTAGGCACAGCCACAAGGCATAACCATCCCCTGTAGTGTGACTTCATCACAGGTTCTCACCTCCTTGCCCAGCTAGTCCTAAAATATCTACTCATTTTTCTTGCCCCACTTTTGTTATGCTTTCACATATCCAACATAATGAAAAGTAGCTGGTACTGCTAGCTTTTTATAAATGAAACCCATTGAAGAAGGGAAGCTAAAGAAATCTTGTTGCTTTCCCAATTAAAATCCAGAAGGAGAAAAAAAGAAAAAAGAAAAAAAAGAAAAATTTAAAAAAAAAAAAAAACTTTACATAAAGTTAAATTTCTTTAAGAAAAATACTTGAGGAAATAATAGGTTGAACTATTTATAACCTATTGCTGAACATTGATGCTATGAAAAAAAAAAAAAAAAATCTGGGAACACTTTCAGTTAGAATGTGGATCTGGGTAGATCTAGATCTTAAATCTCAAGCTTTTAATAGTCAGTCACGTTATTTAACATCAGTAAACATTATTTTTAATGTGACACACACCTATTTGCTAGTAAAAGAAAGAAAATAAAATTAATATAATCAATAAAGTCATTTGAAATTAGTATCATTTTTTCCTTGTTTATATACCTTACTGAATTCTTTTAAAGAGATGCATGTTAGTTTATTTGTATGTTTGTCTGTTTGTTTTTTGCAAAGTATTCTGTGTTTTCAAATGAAACATATAATTAGGATAACTGTTTGTGCTGACCTACTAAATTCTGTGCCCTATTTGTGGTATAGGTTTATGGATTTTTAAGGCCAGAATAGTTATCACTCTTGTTTCCAAGTGGCTTAATACACACCGAGAAAAATAATGAACATCTGTTCCCAGGATTCACATTGAGCTGCTGCAGTTGAACAAATAATCTATGCTTTTGACTCCCTGTAATATAGTCAGCAAGACCTACTTAAAAATACTGCAGTCACAAGCTCAGAGTTTTTTGTGGAATCATGACAACAGTCAGCAAAGTTGTGGAAACAATGTTTTGTTCTTACTATTCACAGTGCTACTCTGATCACATCAACTTTAAGGAAAAAAAAAAAAAAAAAAAAAGCCAACGTTAATTAAACCTGTGTGATCAACACCTTTTTAATGTTTGTTTTGTTTTGTTTTTTGAAGAATCTATACCCATTCATCTTTCTTTATTGTTTGTTGTCTTCTAATTTTCATCAGTTCTCTGGAGTCCTTAGACCTGTTATCATTCTATTAGAGTCAAGCCTGAAGAGCATGTTCCTTCAGATAGAAAACCTTGGTTGTTATTTTCTATGTGGTAACCATTCAAGCTTGTCAAAAGCATTATCAGAGAAATCCCCATGAAATCTCATTAATTTCTGACCAGAGAAAGCTGAATCCCACAGTTCTACTCTAAAATGTTTGTCTGAAATGAGAACTTCAGTTTGGAGACTCCACCTACTACCTTGCAGTACTGTTTATAACCATTCTAAGTAAGTTTTGAGAGTTTGGGATAACACCAGTTACTTAATTAAAAAATAGAAAAATAAAAATTAAAAAAAAAAAACCTTTCCCATTGATTGACTTTTCTTTTAATTTTCCTTCTGAGATTTTCTTCCTGCCATGCCGCTCTTGAAGATGATTCATTACAAGAAATGTTATTTAACTTCAGAGAAAGAGGGAATGAGTGTAATGAAAGAATGAACGATTGTAATGAAAGAAGGAACAAGTGGTGTTGTATTTTTTTTCTTTTCCATTATTTATACTTCCATGTCATTACATCTCAAACACCTTTATTTTAATTACAAGGCATTCATTACTTCAGGTTGATTTTAAATTAATTGCTGTGTTTGTCTGGAATTACTTCACTAAAGTTCAAGTGTTTCTCAGGCCTGATAAAAATCTACCTTTAAGTGTTAAATATTAAATATTAGAAATCACATTATGCATCAGTGTAGTTAAAATATGCTGGAAGACCATACCGGTTGTTTATACATGTCAAGGCTTTCCTGGGACTTTTTTTCCTGGGACTTTTACTTGTTTTTCTTTCTTTTACTCACAGTTAAATAAATAAATAAGTAAATTGTATCTTTGAGAATCATAGAATCACAGAGTATCCTGATCATGACCCGTGATGGGGCCGTGACCACTACCCTGGGGAGCATGTTCAATAGTTTGACCACTCTCTCAGTGAATATCTTTTTTTTTTTTTTTTTTTTCCTAACAGACTTTAGCTATATTTTTAGATATGTAGGCCTGCAGTTTGAGATGAGCATGTCTACCAGAGATTCATGGCGGATTCATGCCTAACTCATGAAAAAAATTGATTCCACAAACCCATGAAAATTGGCTTGTGTTCTGTATCAACTGCTAACTATGTATGTGTTTTGTTAAAACTACTGCCATTGTTGCTGTAGAGGGGATATTTCTTTAGCTCTTTAGAAAACAAACCATGTCTATACTGAAGCTGACATGTTCAGTCTATAGTACAAGATCCTCTGTGGGGCACCTGCTCTTTAGCACTTAGACTGACTTGCAGACAAAGCAAGAACACAAAGCTAATAAGTGTATTGAGAACACAAGGTGAGAGAGTTTCCAGAAGGAAACACTGGCTTTGATTGAAGACATAAGTAATGAATTTGCTCTTGAGTTGTCAGCAAAACATAATATCGAGTCAATGTCTCCTAGCTCACCATTTAGTAGTGTCTTATATGGCACCCTTGCTCTTCCAGTCTTCCTTCCACCCACCTCAAATTCTCAGATACACGGAATAAGAAACGAACAAGTAAAACAGGGTAGGATATACCAAAGTAAGCATTATTTGAAAAAACAAGGCCACCAGAGAAATAACTTAATAGAACATGCCTCTCTTAGAAGTACCCAGTTCACTACTGCATTTCCTCCTACTTTTTCCCATGTACTGCTGTAAAATCCATCCTTTAGTTTCTTGTTCCTTCTGAGCTTCACAGGTCACAGCACTGCATAGTCTTAGCAATGCAACTCTAATGCTAAATTATGGGTTTAATTATGGGTTAAACAGTTTCTTCTTCCCATAGTTTCCTCAAAAGACTCTAAAGAATTACTACACATTTTCCTACTTGGGAACAAGTTTTTTTTTTTTTTTTTCTGTTTATTTGTGGGTTGGGCTGTTTTGTTTTGTTTGAGTGGTTTTTGTGTTATTTTTTTTTCAGTTTATTATTTTGTTTTTCATTTAACTTGGACTAATTTCTAACAGTTACCTGAATACAAAGCTTCCCAGAACATGGGTATTACTAATTAACTCAGAACTTCACACTATAGTCTTATTTGTATTGTTGAATTTATTCTCCTGTAACACTCACAAGACAATGTAATATTGTTTGCATTTTAGCTATTCCCTTATATTTTTCATATACATATGCATATGCATGTAAATATACATATACACATACATATGCATACACTCTCACTTTTGAAGTTGTGAGAGAGAATTTCTCTGTATAATTAACAGCTGCCATGTTTTATTTCATTTTAAATGAAAGCAAAATTTTTAAGTAACCTCAATGCTTAAGTAACAGTCTTTTTCTGTTTTCTTGAAAATACCAAATATTCAAATGGTTGACAACACTAAAATTACTTCCTCTCTAGATCTGCCCCAGTGACTAAGACTGAATGTCAGCCACTGTCTAAATTTAGTTTCCAACCAGTTCAACTGTCTGATTTTAGATGGTACAGGTGCAGCATTAAACAATTAAGTTGGTTTTGTAAGTTAGCGGTTTTGCTAATAGAATCTTCAATTTGCTCATTGTACCTTCAATTTGTGCAAACCTCATACCATATTTCTTTCTTTTCTTCACTAGCTCCATTCTTAACATATTTTTTTTACGATGTGCTCTGGGTCATTAGTTTTACCTATCATCAGTAATGGTTCTGTATCTAAAGCTAAATTAAAAAATAGGTGTATATACCAGATTACAAGACTCCATAAACCTGAAAAAAAAACAGTACAACTGAAACAATATTAATAATAGTTTTAGTTATAATAATAATGTTTGTCTACATTCTTCTAGAGGTTGAGAGGAAGCCAGTATGTTTAAGATGGTTTATGCTTCTTCAAGATCTTTCTTAGAGAGAAAGGGGGAAAAAATATGCTTCTTAGAGAAAAAAATAAATAAATAAACCTGTCATTAAAACTCCACTTGAGAGTTCATGCTTCACATTAAAAAAAAAAAAAAAATCTTTGTACATTTTGTGTCTGGCCAAATATAAATCTATATCACTATTTTTCTGTGTGTATTAACTGCTATGGTTTCATGACCAATTGGGAATTTTCAGATGATTTTAGAAAAAGTTGGATTTGGCTCGAAGTAGAAAATGTTTCTTTCATATTACTTCCCATAAGAATAATTGTGGCATCCAATGTACTTTTATACACCCAGGAAACAAACCTATGGAATAAACCCACAGAACCTTTATACCTCTTCACTGCCCTGAGGATCTTAAAATGCACCATTTCATTGTCACTGCAGCCAAGGCTGCCCTTATTATTTCCCACTTAGGTTGCTATAGGTGTTGCATAGTCATCTAGTGTATAGTTGTATAGTGAAAATAAACTTTTCCTTCTCAGTCAATCTAATGATAATAAATATCACACCGATAGAAAGAAGACTAATCAATTTACATCAGAATTTCTTTCGATTCTGATGAAACATTTTACTGTGTCCTGCTCTAAAATATATGTAAAGTAAATGAAGTAGGAAAATGTGACATATTGTGATTCAAAAATTTTGTTTTTGTTGTTTTTCTTCACAGAATCACAGAATCACAGGATTCCAGAGGTTGGAAGGTACCATGGGTCCAACTCCCCCCTGCCAAAGCAGGTTCCCTAGAGCAGGTTGCCCAGGTAGGTATCCAGACAGGCCTTGAATATCTCCAGAGAAGGAGACTCCACAACCTCCCCAGGCAGCCTGTTCCAGTGCTCCATCACCCTTACCATGAAGAAGTTCTTTCTCATGTTGGTGAAGAACTTCCTGTGCTCCATTTTTTGGACATTTTCCCTTGTCCCATCCCCACAGACTACTGAAAAGAGGTTTGCCTAATCCCTCTTTCTCCCACACTTCAGGTATTTATAAACATTGATGAGATCCCCTCTCAGCCTTCTCTTTTCAAGGCTGAACAGACCCAGGTCTCTCTGCCTTTCCTCACAGGGGAGATGTTCCAGGCCCTGTATCATCTTTGTGGCCCTCCACTGAACTCACATGCAGAGAGGAAAAAATTTTTTAATAATTAACATGTTTACAAGATATTCATAATAATAATAAATTATATGAGTATATCTACACAGCGTTCCAATCAGGTAGAGATTCAGAGCAATGGTAGAGCTAAAAAAGAAATTGTGTTTGTACTTGTAGGCCTCTGAGGAAAGTAAACATTTCATTTGTTTTTGTGGGATTACTCACTAACAACTAACTTTTAAGCAGCTGAAAAAGATTTTGCTGTAACAGAGTCCATAACTTCCATAACTTCTATAAAGAGTGAGCTGCCTCAGATGTGTCCAGGGTATTCACTACTAGGATTTATCTACTTTTCAAGTTTTGTGCAATCAATGTTTTGGAGGCTTGTCCATTTCATTCTTGATCATTATCACATAAACTGTGCCTTGCTTGTGCATCAATGTTTGCTCCAAAAAGGTATACTTTTCTGCTCGAAATGTACATCAAGCCTATGCACATAATCTAACCACCTCTGGGATATCCAAAGGTGTTTCATCAAATATATATATATATATCACAGAAACACAGAATTTCTAGGTTGGAAGAGACCTCAAGATCATCAAGTCCAACCTCTGACCTAACACTAACAGTCCCCACTAAACCATATCCATAAGCGTCTAAACATCATATCATCTAAACGTCTTTTAAAGACCTCCAGGGATGATGACTCCACCACTTCCCTGGGCAGCCTGTTCCAATGTCTAACAACCCTTTCGGTAAAGAAGTTCTTCCTAACATCCAACCTAAAACTCCCCTGGCGCAACTTAAGCCCATTCCCCCTCGTCATGTCACCAGGCACGTGGGAGAACAGACCAACCCCCACCTCGCTACAGCCCCCCTCAGGTACCTGTAGAGTGCGATAAGGTCACCCCTGAGCCTCCTTTTCTCCAGGCTGAACAAGCCCAGCTCCCTCAGCCGCTCCTCGTAAGACTTGTTCTCCAGGCCCCTCACCAGCTTCGTAGCCCTTCTCTGGACTCGCTCGAGCACCTCCATGTCCTTCTTGTAGTGAGGGGCCCAAAACTGAACACAGCACTCGAGGTATGGCCTCACCAGAGCCAAGTACAGGGGGACAATCACCTCCCTGGACCTGCTGGCCACACTGTTTCTTATACAGGCCAGGATGCTGCTGGCCTTCTTGGCTACCTGAGCACACTGCTGGCTCATATTCAGACAACTATCAACCATCACTCCCAGGTCCTTCTCTGCCTGGCAGCTCTCCAACCACTCATCTCCCAGCCTGTAGCTCTGCTTGGGGTTATTGCGCCCCAGGTGCAGGACCCGGCACTTGGCCTTGTTAAACTTCATGCA
>NC_048926.1:33307018-33330248 GCF_011077185.1 Oxyura jamaicensis
TTCAAGGTAGACCACATCCACAGCCTTTCCCTCATCCACCCAGCGCGACACTTTGTCATAGAAGGAGATCAGGTTCGTCAAGCAGGACCTGCCTTCCATAAACCCATGCTGACTGGGCCTGATCGCCTGCTTGCCCTTCAAGTGCCGCATGATGACTCCCAAGAGGATCTGCTCCATGAGCTTCCCTGGTACTGAGGTCAAACTGACAGGCCTGTAGTTCCCCGGGTCAGCCCTCCGGCCCTTCTTGTAGATGGGCGTCACATTCGCTAGCCGCCAGTCAGCTGGGACCTCCCCCGATAGCCAGGACTGCTGATAAATGATGGATAGTGGCTTGGCCAGCTCCTCTGCCAGTTCTCTCAGTACCCTTGGGTGGATCCCATCCGGCCCCATCAACTTGTGCACATCCAAGTGCCGTAGCAGGTCACCAACCAGTTCTTCGTGGATGGTGAGGGCCACATCCTGCTCCCCATCCCCTTCCACCAGCTCAGGGTACTGGGAATCCAGAGAACAACCGGTATTGCCGCTAAAGACTGAGGCAAAGAAGGCATTGAGTACCTCTGCCTTTTCCTCATCTCTTGTAACTAAGTTTCCCCCTGCATCCAGTAAAGGATGGAGATTCTCCTTTGTCCTCCTTTTTGTGTTGATGTATTTATAAAAGTGTTTTTTGTTATCTTTAACGGCAGTAGCCAGATTGAGCTCCAGATGAGCTTTGGCCTTCCTAATTTTGTCCCTGCACAGCCTCGCTACATCCTTATAGTCCTCCCTAGTGGCCAGCCCACTTTTCCAAAGATTATAAACCCTCTTTTTTCTCCTAAGCTCAAGCCACAGTTCTCTGTTCAGCCAGGCTGGTCTTCTTCCCCGCTGGCTCATCTTTGGGCACATGGGAACAGACCGCTCCCGCGCCATTAGGATTTGCCTCTTGAAGAGCGCCCAGCCTTCCTGGACCCCTCTGCCCTTCAGAACCGCCTCCCAAGGGACTCTACCAACCAGTGTCCTGAGCAGCCCAAAGTCAGCTCTCCGAAAGTCCAGTACAGTGGTTTTACTGGTTCCCTTCCTGGCCTCGCCAAGAATAGTGAACTCCACCATTTCGTGGTCACTCTGCCCAAGACAGCTCCCGACAATCACATCCTCCACCAGTCCTTCTCTGTTTGTGAAGAGAAGGTCTAGCGGGGCACCACCCCTGGTAGGCTCACTAATCAGCTGCGTCAGGAAGCTATCTTCCACTTTCTCCAGAAACCTCCTAGACTGCTTTCTCTGGGCTGTGATAGTAATATGTGATAGGCTGTAATAGTTACCTTTTTTCTATTTTAGTCAGTCATCTCAGTCACTCTTCACCTATCACATCCAAAAAGAAAACAAGAATCTAGATGCAAAAAATAAACACACATCATAACAAACAAATTAAATGTTCTGATAAGAAATACTGGTTTCTCTAAATCTTTGGACTTCTACCTCCTTTTGTGTAGCTTATCTGGCTTGTGTGCAGGAAGAAAGGAACATAGAGTTTTCTCCAGGAAGAAAAAGCAGCATTTTGGTAATTCCAATCGTTCAAGTGTTAATTCTGTGAACACTTTATGTTTTCCAACTGTATCATCCAGCAGAGTTCCAACTATAAATTCAGTTCCCTAGATCTAACTTGCTTTAAATAGAAACAGATATAAGAATTTGTTAAAAAGTTCAAGGTTTATTCGTACCTGCAAACAGTTTCCATATACACCCATTAGCCTCTCAGTATGTGATTCCAGCTTAAGTTCTTAGCATTAGGGATTTCTGAAGTAGTCATGGTTGGACTCTGGTGCTGCCACAGCTGGAATACAGCTACTAAGAACTCTGATTCTTGCTTGAAAAGTTTATCTCTGCTAACCACAGCAATACAGCCATCTCTCCCCATGGGTTCTGTATACAGGCTTGTTAATTAGTTGTCAATATTGTCAAATTGTTAAACAAAAAGTAAACACCAATGGTAACAGCACTGAGCTAAGGAATTGCTGATGAGCCCCTGACTTCAGTAATTTGTTATTTGAAATTTAGAACATGTTTTCTTTTGCTGAAGTCCTGTGGCAGAGTTTCTGTTCCCTGACTGCATAATCAGGTGATTAGCAATGGAGAATTCCTGACTGAAGCATTCTTCACTGAACATTCAGCTATATTAAAAGCCAAAGAAAAAAAAAAAAAAAATGCATATCTGTAGAAACCCAAGGTCTTCAGTCATTCTTTCGTAACACTAATCACTGGATGCCATGAATTACTTGGTTTTAAAATCTGCTGGGGAGAGAAATTAAGGTATCTTTCCCCCACTTTTGTTGTTTGTTTGTTTGTTCCAAGCCACTTCAGAAATGCAATAGGAAACTTCTTTTTGTTAATTGATGTCTGGGAAGAAGGATAGTCTGACAAATGGCAGACTAGTAATACACACTTTTGGGAATCTTTTGGTCTTTTTGCAAGTATGTTTCCAAGTAAAAACTGAATCTTCACCTACCACTCTAGCAGTCATTACATGAACATCAGTAAGAGGATGAAGCTAAACTTTTACTAGTCAGGAGCCTTTGTGCTTCCTCAATCACTTTCATGTATTAACACAAATGTGTCACACTATACAGCTGTGAATTTATGATTAACTCTTGTAGTGGAATGTTTAGCGATACTTGTGAGAAGGATGGTGTGTCATACTAAGTTGTCTTGCAATTGAACTTGAAAGCCATTGAAAGTACTTTCTGTTCAGGCACTGTAAAACAAACAAACAAGCAAAAAACTCACTGTTCAATAACCATGTAATATCTCACTCCTGGTGCCATGACTTACTGCCGTGTTATTCAGACTGAGTTTTCATGGTAAGGCCTGAGTCTTCTACAACAGAAACACCATCCAGATGAATAATTTGTTGTATAAGTGAGACAGGTTTGCTAAGAACAATAAAACCAGAGGCAGCTGGGACCTAATCTGAGCTCCACTGGGGTCAATGGGAAGTGTTTTCATGGCTGCAGCAGGCTCTGTGTCAGCTGCCTGATGAAATCTTGATTTGAAATATATGTGTCTGCATTGCTGATTTTTAAACTGATGTTTGTGAGGAAAGGGAATGTATTAATGGCTGGAGAGTGTGCTAAAAAATGTCCTCTCACAAAATCATCTTATACAATTCCATAAATTATTTTTAATTTATGGAATTAATTATTGCAATTATTTTTTTGTTGAAGTGTTATTTGGCTGACCAGCTTTATAGACTCCAGATAGATTAAAGCACAGTAGAAGCCCCAGAAAACATAGCTTCTTCCTTATGTGTATTTTGAGCTTAATGTAGCTCATGACACCTGGGATTTTCCAGTCAGTATCTCAGAACCTGACACAAAAATATTGCTAATAATTGCAAAAACAAATATCTTCTCTTCCTGCAGACAGTAAGTATAAGAAAGAAAAAAGAAATGCAGCTGATATTATAACATTTACTCAGGCACACTGACAAATTAGAAAGACATTGAGGTGATTGTTTACCAACTGATTTTCTTGGCTGTTACATATGAGCAAACAGAACATAGCAACAAACAAACAAACAAACAAAAAAAAAAAAAAAAAAGAAAAGTGCATGTATATTTTAAAACAATGTTTCTGAAATGATCACAGAGAGAATAACAACTCAATTTTAGGTTTTACTTATACTTGATTACAATCAGCTACCTTCCATGCAGGCTGGAGAGTATTCCATTCAAAAGGTTTTCAGTGACTTTGATAAATTGTCAGAAGGACTCAGCACACAATAATTCATCCTAACTGTTATGTGAGTGAATATTATCAACATTAATAAATACATCATCTTCACATTAGCATATTTAGAGATGGGAGAATATCCTCTCTTAAGTGAGAAGGAGAAGAGGAAAATGTACCTAATTGGTTATACCTTAGAATAAGTAGTGCATGAAGAGAAACTCAGACATAGTTTCCCCACAGAGACTATCAGAAAAGTGGGGAGGTGTGATCAGTTTAGAGTCTTGTTTTTGCCAATCAAGTGTACACCAAAACAGGAGGAAAATGTATAATTCTAGGTCAAGTTTAGTGTATATAATATTTTTTATTATTATTTTTATTTTTTTTCTGTTTATATTACCTGCAAAACATCTTTCTTATTTCTATCAAAATGAAATCTTCCACAGTCTTAATGATGGCATTGCAAAGATTCATCTCTGAAAATATATCATATATAAATCTCTCCTCTTGGTGCCTAAAAGTGTCACTCACAGCCACAAATTCATAACACTTCACACTGACTCACGGAAAGCTGACTCCACAATCAGTAAGATTGTAAAGTAGGTATGTTTATTCAGCACTAGGTGGCACAGGGAGTAGTCGCTCCAAAGTTGTGCATGCCCTAATGCAGGAACTATGCAGTAAAGAGTTACATATGCATGAAGTTTCCCAGTACACCTATACATATGCATAACCTATCCCCGCTTGTATTAAAATTAGCTCCAATAAGTCATTTCCATAAACTCCTCCCATCAGCATTTGCTCAGTGCCTTCTGGTGGTGAGCACTGAGGGTAGTGAGGGTGAAGTAAGATGTCTTCATCAGGGTTGAACTTTTCATCTCGTCTCCTTGAGTATGTTCTCTGAGCCCTTGGTCCATATGGGCCATAAGGTTGGTTTTGGTCTGGTTCTCAGGGTCCGAGGGGCTCCTGTTATCTCAAGGCCTTGCATGTTTGACATTCTTTATCTTGTTCTTTTATGAACAGTCCTCCTTATCTCTGAGCCCTTCGTCACAGTCTGAACCATAAGGTTGGTTTGATCTGGTTCTTGAGGTCCTAGGGGCGCCTGTTATCTGGAGCCCTAAGCGTAGCACAGGCACAGTACTTCACAAATGTAGCACATAATAAGCAATGAGTGATACCGACATATTCATTCTTAATCAATCCCTAATTTTTAACCCCATGTTTCAGTCCCTGCTTTTCTAGTAAATTCTTTTACTTAATACAGAAATTCTTCCCAGTCTCTACGATATGTATCCCTCAATGCCTTGCCATATATTTTCGACAAGGAAGCTAATATCGCCATTCGTTGTAACATTTTCCAATTCCAAACAAGTATTACAAAAGACAATACAAAACTTATACTAACTAATATCAATAAAACAATAATTGGGTGACACAATGTGTTCAAAATCCCAGTTGCAGTCGGTGACCATCCAAAGAGTGCATCCCACCAGTTGTGATTTGCATCTTGTTTTACTCTGCAAATAACTTGTGAGTGCATCTATTATTAGTTTGTGGTCTTGGTCTTCAGCCTTTTCCCATCTCGGTAACACCTTTGAAACTTGCCATTGCCTAGTTCCCATTGCCAATAAGGATGATTGTAGGGGCTGTTTTAGTTTTGTCAAATCACTTGTTGCTGTGGCCAGCTTATTCATTAATATTTCTGAATCAATTCCATTTAAAACTCTTAATCCTGTTCCTAGCATTCCAGTTAAGTCTCTTTGTGTCCTGCCCCTGATGTGTGCTTGATTTTGTGACCATATTGTCCAGCCTTCAAATGATATCTTTAGGAAAGGAGAGCAGGCTGATTGAACTGCCGAGATGTTAATTTGTATTAGCAATTCAACACTCTTGAAAGACCATTCTGGAGTAAATAACAATTGTTGTTGGCCTGTTTTCATTACTACATATGGGCCTGTTTCATAAATTTCAGGTTCCAGCTTGGCTGGGGATTGGGAATAGGTTGTAGGGGGTCCCACTAAGTACAGCATATATTGTAAAATTTAATATGAGGCTCTTGCCCTCCTTGATTTTGAGCTTTTGTCTATTATTAGTCCAGAAACAGCTAATTACTATGGTCTGTGTTAATATAAAATTGTACCAACAATTTAATTTAACTGGGTGGATACAACCTTCTTGTTGGCCACTTTTGGAAATTGGTTTTACTAAAATCCCTGTTATTTTCTCGTGGGTCATTCCATTAATCATTCAGCACCCTATTTTAATTTCATCCCCTACGATTCTTTGGTGTGCCCATCTTCCCCTAATTTTTACCATTCTGAAAATGTATGTAAATGGTAACCATTTGTTCATCAAAAAAACATAACTTCCAACTTTCCATTAATGCTCTTATCCTCTATTGTTATGGCTTCAGACCAAGGCCACTCACCATTCTCTATTATCATAGAGGCACCTTCCAATTCTTGAATCACAATTACAGCTATAAGCCACAAAAATAAAACATTTCTGTTAACTACATTTTTGCTAACTATATTACTAAATTCTCCTGACCATAATGTCCTCATTTTGCTCTACTGAGCTTTAGTTTCAATTCACCGTCACCCAGTGTTACTTTCCAGGGGGCTTCTGGAGCTCTCTTCACTTGAGAATGGTGAATCCAGGCACTCTGTTCCTTGATCTTAATTGCAGTGAAGGTAGTAAGGAGCACCTGGTATAGTCCTTCCCATTGTAGTTTCAAAGTTATCTCTACAAGAGACTTACTTACCTCTCGGGCTTTGGCAGACCTACTGGGGAAAGCCTCTGGCCATCCTTAAAAGGTATATGTTAACACCAGTAAATATTGACACCCCCCTTTTCTTGGAAGTTCAGAAAAGTCAATTTGCCACAGTTGCCCAGGCCCATGGCCTTTTCCAATTTGAACTACTTTTGGTTTGGGGGCATTTTGGGGGTTAGTCTGGACACAAAGATCACATTGTTAAGTTATTTGAGTGATGATAGCATATAAGTTCCTGGCAATAATTTTTCCAATTAGATAGTTATACAAAGCATCTATTCCCCAATGTGTTTTCCGGTGTTTTTCCTTTACCAATGACCACAATAAATTGGAGGGGATGACTAGCTTCCCCTTCCCTTCTTTGGTAATAGCCCATCCCTCTTGGTTATATTATCCCTTTTGACTTTTGATTAATTTGCTATCCTTTTTGTTATATACAGGCTTACCTTCAAGGGGAATCTGCCCATCTGGAATCAGGGCTCCTTCAGTTGGTACCTGACCTTCTGCTACTTCTTTTGCCTCTCTGCCAGATCATTTCCTTCCTCCAATTCTGAGCTCACCTTCTGATGTGCCTTAATGTGCATGATTGTTACCTTTTCAGGTAGCTGAACTGCTTCCAATAATCTCACTATTTCTTTTGCATGTTTGATGTTGGTTTTTTGTTTGTTTTTGTTTTTGTTTTTTCTTCTTCTTCTGGCCAGTTCAACAGTCCTCTTTCTTTCCAGATGGCTCCATGTGCATGTATAACCCCAAACACATATCTTGAGTCTGTATAGATGTTTATTTTCTTTCCTTTTACTTTTTCTAAGGCACGGGACAGAGCAATTATCTCGGCCTTTTGTGCAGAGGTTATCTGTTGGCAAAGGTCCAGATTCTATTACATCTTTGGAAGTGGTAACTGCATACCCTGAATGTCATTTTCCGCTGATGATATAGCTGCTCCCATATTTCCACATCATCAAAAGAAGTGTCCTTCAGATCTGGAGTAGGTAGCTTCAATGGTCTCCAGGCAGTCATGGTGTACTGGCTCCCCTTGGTTTCTGCTGATTTCAGGAACCTTTTTGGGAAAAGCCAGTGACCACCTTTCACTTCCAGCACTGCGGACACTGTGTGGGACACTAGCACAGTTATTTTCTGTCCCAGCGTGAACTTGTGTGCTTCCTGGATATTTAGCACCACTGCTGCAATGGCTCTAAGGCATCTCAGCCATCCCTTGGCAACAGCATACTGCTGCTTAGAAAAATAAGCAACCGCCCTTCGATATGGCACCAGGTCCTGTGCTAGAATTCCCAGGGCAACCCCCATCCAGGCCACACATGCTTCTGTCTGTGTGGCTGTTAAGAGGTCATCTACATACTGCAACAGCCTTCCTTCTCCTGATGGGGCTTCCCAAGTCTCCAAGTCCTTTGCAAGTGGTTCTCCGAACAAGGTGGGTGAGTTCTTAAATCTCTGAGGCAACTTTGTCCATGTGAGCTGTGTTTTGTGCCCACTCTTAGAGCTTTTCCAGTCAAATGCAAAATTTTTCTGGATGGCTTCATGGAGAGGGAGGTAAAAGAAGACATCCTTCAGGTCTAAAACGGTAAACCAAGTTAGCTTTGGTGTTAAGCATGTTAATCAATTATCAAGCTATTTCCTTCTTCCTTTTCCAAGGGGTAGTGTTTAATTCTGACTGGCTGTTTTCCTTCCTTAAGTTTAATTTTTATTGGAAGTGTATTTTTCGCCTTCCCTGGTACATTAGAAGATCATACTCCGGAAAACACTTGACTTAGGATTTCCTCACTAATTTCCTCTTTGGTCTCAATAGCTGTCAATATCAAACTCAACACTTCCACATATCTCTGATCATTTACCTCCAGAATAATCTCCCATTTTTTAAATGAAATGGTTCTTGTAATCTTTCCAATAAATCTCTCTCTAGGAGTGAGTCCGGGGAGTTGGGCATATATAGGAACTTATGAATGCCCTACTGTTTCCCATATTTATATTTCAATGGTTTGCAGAACTATGCTATTTCAGATTGACCAGTTGTCCCCTTCACTACCATGTAGTCATTCCCCACTGATACTAATGCTTTATATAAAACTGAATATGTTGCCCCCACATCGACCATAAGTTCCACCCCTTTTCCCTCCTTCACCAGCTTCATTTTTATAACCAGCAGATCTGCTGGGGTAGATTTCCTTGGTCCTCTTCAGTTGTCTTTTGCATGCGCGACCACCACCTCCCATTCTCCGGTTCCCTTTTCCATTTCTTTTCTGTTCTAGGCATTCGTTTTTCCAATGCCCAAATGTCTTACATAGGGCACATTGATCCTTGCCTAGCCAGGGCTGTTCCTGTCTGGGCCTCCTTTTTCCATCTTCCCTAATAACTGCTATCAGCCTCTTCTGCATGTTTAATTGAGGAAGATAAAAGTCCTCTCTCCTTCCAAATTGCCCCGTGTGCATGTGCCACACCAAAGGCATGTTTCAAATCTGATTTCCACCTTTTGGGCTGATGTTTATTACCGCATATCCTGCGAGGCGAAATCCCTGGCAGACGAAGCTGCTGCCATCTATATACCAATCCTCCACATCTTCTAGGGGTGTTTCCTAGAAGTCGGGTCAGCTGGAGTATACCGTGTCCATGGTCTTAATGCAATCATGAATGGGTGATCTGGAAACTCTGTTACTGAGGAAAGAGGCTGGGTTCACAGTAATAGTGCCGAAAAATAAATAAATAAATAAATAAATAAATAAATAAATAAATAAATAAATAAAAGTAAAATAATAGTCCATTGTACACATTCCTTTTCTTCTTCAGTAGCTATCATTTGTGTATTGCAACAGTGTCCCCTTTTCCTGAAGGGGTCTTTCAAACTTCAAGATCACAGGCTAGTTGTTTCCCAAATATAGTGGGGCTATTCTTGAACCCCTGTGGTAACACTGTCCAAATAATCAGTTTTCCATCCTCTATTAGGATTTTCCCATTCAAAGGCAAAGAGTTTCTGTTTTTCATTTGCCTCAGGCAGGCAGAAAAAGGCATCCTTTAAATCTAGTACCATGAACCAAACTTCTTGACTGCTTTTCTCATTTTGTAATTCCAATCATTTTTCCCAATTTAAATTCCAAGCATTGGAAAGAAAGAAAGAAAAAAAAAAAAAAAAAAAAAAAAAAAAAAAAAAAAAAAGCCTTTTCCTGTTGGCCAGTTGCTCCTATTACATTTACAGACTAATTAACACAGAGAAAGAAGCTCCCTTAACTAACAAAAAATTCAACCAGTGGACCTGCTAGGCTAGGTCCCCATTTTTCCCTACTGTTGTAAGTTTATCCCGCAGCCTAAGAAAATTTATTTCTGATATTAGGGGCCAATTGCCCTAGAAAGAGGCTAGCCAATTGCCTCTGTTTGTTTTCTGAAGCCAGGTCCAAATTTACTTATTTATTTTTTTATTCTTCATTGCATTTCAAAAGTTGGTCCAAAAATTCCATACGGGTTTCTTTTGGATCTTGTTTGCACAAATTCTCAATTCCCAATTTAACCAGATTTCGGTATAGCTGTTCATAATTTCCAGGGTGATTAGGGTCTCAGTTGGGGGGAGGTGGTTCATCAGGGGAATGCAATTGTTGAAAGTTCCCTGAGCAGTCCCATTGGCAATCTGAGCTCACACATGAACTCAGGCTGTTTTAAGAGTTAGCTGTTTTACTGTTTCCATGACAACTCTCTTGGACCCGTGGTCCCTCTGCCCCAGAGGTCTCACACCCATCATTTTGAGATCTCTACCTCGGGTTGAGGCATAACTATTAACATTCCTACATCCTCTTTCCCTGCTCATTCAACTTCAAACAGCTTTATCAAATACTAGATGCCACACCTTTAACACCTTCAACAACCCTTTTAACACTTCCTTTATCTTTCTCTAGCCTGTACTTTTCTAATGCCAGCACCAAAGGCTCAGTCAGGGGCCAATTTAATTCCATACCTTTTCCCTCCAAGATGCTGAAACAACATATCAGTACACAACATTTCATCCCATTTCCCTTCTCTCCTCAAAAAACAACATTAATTGGAAGATAGTGTTATAGTCGATTGATCCATAAAGTGGCCATTTAGCTTATATTGTGGCCACTGTTGATTGCAATACTTAGTGAAAGTCCTCTTGCTTTCTGTGCCCCCAGTTCTAACAATATCCTTCCAATATGCCAATATGCACTCAAGGAGGCCTTCTTTAAAATGTCTTTGTTTTGGATATTACTCATTTCCTTGATTTCCCATTCCCATATATTTATTCATTTATTGCTATTCTTTATTAGATACTGTCCCTTGATTCAGTTTCCACACAAACCTTTTTATTGCAGGTTTTTACTATCTTTTCCTAATCTTCTTCCCAAATGTCCCAATTCTCTGAGCTTAAACTCTTCTTCCCACATAAAGCTTTACTATTTCAGATTATTAATGAGCCTCGTTACAATCATAAATCCACAGGATTTCTGGAAAACACCTGAAGCACTCAGTCGTCTGTCTTCTAGACAAACAATACCACCTTTTCCACAAAATTTACATTTCAACAGGACCGAATTCCAAGCTGAATACCAATTTTTCTCACGCACTTATTTAGTAAGACCATACCAAACAAGGAATCACTCCTGCGTATCCGTCAATATGAGAGTTTAGAAAGGTATTGAGGCCTAAATAAATTCGCTCTCCCCCTTCTTACCAAATTCCCAGGGCCCAAGCCCAAACCACCAAAGAAGTGACTCTCTCCTTTCTGCCACTTTGATAATCAGTCAGCCCTCTCCGCCCCCAGTACTTGGGAAACTGACCAAACACCACAGCAAATATACCAAAACTTCTAAACTATTACTTAGATAATGCTCCCACCTTTCTTCTTGTCACACTCAAAACATATAAGAGCAAAAATAGGATCACAAGATACACCGCCAGGCACATATATTGGGCACCACCAATCAAAACTGGGATAAAACAGCACTTCTTTTTGGTCTGTTATGAACTTCGTTCATCTCTGGCTGATCCCCTCACGGAGAATACAGAACCACGGACTGGAACTCTGCACTCACTTCGCAGAGATGCTGCGTCTTATGCACAGCACAATCACACAATCACACAGAGATGCCCCTAGCACATCTCATTCATACCACATGAATATATAATATACCGAGGGGCTCCTGTTATCTCAAGGCCTTGCATGTTTGACATTCTTTATCTTGTCCTTTTATGAACAGTTGTACTGGGTCTGAATGGGATGTTAACTTTCCCTGCAGCAGCCCATACAGTGCTGCACTCTGAACTTGTAGCTAGAACAGCACTGGTATCACACCAGTGTTGTGTCTGCTGCTGAGCAGTGCTGGCACAGCATCAGGACTCTCTCTAACCCTCCTAGGGGGTGGGCAAAAAAAAGTAAGAAAGAAACATCACCAGGGCAGCTGACCTAACCCAACCAAAGGGATATTCCATACCATATGATGTCACACTCAGCAATAAAAGGTGGAAAAAGGAAGAATAGGGAAGGGGTGGGCTCTCGTTGTGAAAACATATGTCCTCCTCCTGAACACCAGCTACGTTTATTGAGGCTCTGCTTCAAGGACGTGTTCAAGCATCGCTCATTTGTGGGAAGTAGAGAGTAATTTCTTTCCTCTGCACAGCCACGTAGCCTTTACTTGTTTTGTTTTGTTTTGTTTTTATTTTTTATTCCCTTTCCCCTCCCTTTCCACTTTCCCTTTTTTTCCACTTAGTTGAATTTTTTAATTAATAATAATATTTCCTTAATAACATTTTTCCTTCAATTAATTTATCCTTATCTCAACCCGTGAGTTGTTCTTTCCTTTACTTCTCCCCCTCCTCATCTGAGGAGGGGGAGTGAGAGAGCAGTTGTGGTATTCAGCTGCCTAGCATGGTAAAACCACCACGGTCCTTTTTGGCACCCAACGTGGGGCTCGAAGGGTTGAGATAAAAATAGAATTGATTAAAACTCTTACAACTAACACACTTACTTGCTAGTCACCATGTTCAGTGTCCTGTTAATATTGGCTTGTTTGATCATGTGTCATGCAACACGTGTCATATTCTCCTTTCTCCTCTATATCCGATCTGAGAATGTGCTACAATCTGTTTTTTTTGTTTTGTTTTGTTTTGTTTTTTGTTGTTTTTTTTTTTTTTTTTAAACTCGCTGTGCTGCCAAGCACTGGCCTTGAGTTTAATCTGGCATTCAGGCTCTGCACTGTTATCATTTGGGTCTCATGGAAACTATCTTTAGAGAATATTCAGAATTACACTGCCTTCCTTTCCTCATCTGGAAGTCAGTTTATGAATAATATCAGGAATGGTACCTTCTCCTTTGATCACAGAGGGCTAATCACAACTCAACAGTTTATGAGTATTTTAAATATCCATGTGTAACTCGTATATTGCTATTTCTAATTCTGCATAATGGGTCTCCTCTTCTCTCTAAGATAAGTTGATTGTTTAGAAAGCTTACCCGGGAATCTGTCCCGAAACAGCCTTGTGGCGGGTGGTAAGGTGTGTGGGAGGGTATAGGCAGGTACCTGTCATGGGTGTCTCTCCCAGTAGTTTTGAACTTCACCCCTGAACAAGTTGCCCATGACCACATTGAGCCGGCTTTTTAAGATCCCAAGGGAGAAGACTCCACAACCTCTCTCGGCAACATCTGCCAGTGCTCTGTCATCCACACAGTAAAGTACTTGCTGATGTTTAGATGGAACATCATGTGTTTTACTTTGTGCCCATTGCCTCTGGTCTTGTCACTGGGCACCACTGAAAAGAGCCTGACTCCATCTTCTTTACACTCTCCCCTCCAGCTATTTATTGATGAGATTCCCCCCAAGCATCATCTTCTTTAAGCTGAGCAGTCCTAGCTCTCTCAGCCTCTCATGATAGTAGAGTTGCTCCAGCTCTTTGATCGTCTCTGTGGCCTTCTGCTTAAATCTTTCCAGTTTGTCCATGTCTCATACTGGGGAGTCCAGACTTGGACACAGTACTCCAGGTATGTCCACACTAACACTGAGTAAATGGGAAAGGTCATCTCTCTTGTGCGCAACACTACCCCTAATGTAGTACAGGCAGCTGGTGGCCTTCTCTGTGTGCTGTAAGGGCACACTGCTGGCTCATGTTTAACCTGGTGTCGGTCAGGACCCCCAGCGCCTTTTCCATGAAACTGTTTCACAAATGGTTGACCTCTAACATGTTATTGATTGTTTATTAGCGTTATTCTTCACCAGAGGCAGGACTTTGCAATTCTGTATTGTGAACTTTATGAAGTTCCTGCCCATTTCTCCACTCCGTTACGTCTCTCTGGATGGCACCACTCCTCACAGTTTTATGTCATCAGCAAATTTAGGATAGACTCAGGTCATAAACAAAGATGTCATAAAGAGTGGGACCTAGAATTAATTCCCAGGGGACACTGGTGATATTCTTCACATTTGAGCCAGAAGTTGCATTGTTAGACATGCAAAGAACAACTTATAAAAAAAAAAAAAAAAAAAAAAAATCAGCAGGACTCATCAAGATTTCTATTAAATATTTTTAAAATAAGAAAATCATTTGTAGCAAAACATTCTTTAACAAAATGAATTCAGAATATTTCTATAGCTTTTAATTTATTTTAATGCTTTTCCTCAGTTTTCAAAAAACATTTTTTTCTCCAACCTTCAATTTAAGGTTTTCCATTTTGTTGTTGTTGTTTTGTTTGTTTTCTTCTTCTAGTAAATTCAGCATTGTGCAGGGATTCTTCTTTCATTTTGTTTTATTTTTCTATTCTGGAACCTTTCAGAAAATCTTCATCTTCAGAAATTTTACAAAATAGTAAACCAAAGTGAAAATTTTGACTTGTGTCAACTTTTTCACAGACAAAAATTTAAACAAACAAACAAACAAAAAGGACTTTAATATGTAGAAAATTAGAAACACAATCAACAGAATAATATCTACGTTTCTGAAGAAAGAAGTGAGGTTAAAATAAAAGGGGGGAGGGAATCTGAATTTTTATTTTTTTCTTGCAAGAATCATATTGAAACTTTGACCATAACTTGTTTTTCTGAAATTTTCCTTTTTTTTTTTTTTAAGCAATGAAGTAACAGTCATAAAAATGATTAAATCCATTCACAAAGGCATGTACAAGAGTTTGAAGGAAGTGTGCAAATTATTTTGCACTTACAATCAGCATTAAAAATCTACCATTCAATGGCACACTTAGTGTGCAACTGAACATTGCAAGCTTAGAGGGACATCAAACAAGTATGAGGTGCCCAAAACTTGCTTGCAATTTTTCCCATAGTTGTTCACTTCATGAATTGTTGTAGTGTTTTATGAGTTGTTCATGATTTATTCATGAAAAAATGACATGAATTATATTAATATTATTATTGTGTGATACTTGTGGTTTTGCTAGGCTACTAGCTGCAAGGTGAAATTATGTCAAATGAGGTGCATCTTTCTTGAGATGAAGGGCCAAGTCCTGAAGGGACTTTATGGAGTCATCTTGCCCATTTTCTCACCTAAACTACAACAAGCAGTAGCTGTATTTTGCCATAAAAGTTTCTCTAACACAAACTTAAAATAATGGAGTCTCTACAATCTTAATTTCTTGTTTCCAGAGCTCAATACCCTTTTCATTAAGATTTTTTATTCAGATTAAAAACATGTATCTCTTTTAGTGAACATTAAGCTCGTTTATTTTGTTCAAATCCCTAAGGAGAAGAACATTTTTCTTCTATGCAGTAGCACTCTGTATCTATCCTCTTAATTTCTTTTTTCACTTGTTATCTCCCAAGGCACTCTTAGGAAGTGATCAGACTGCTAGATGATAATCACTCCTGTATTTATGTCTTCTAACTGTGAGTTTCTACTGTTGCCATTGTTACTGTTAGTTACTGTTAGTTTCTGTGAAAAAAAGGGGTAGTATGGAAATTTTAGGCTTGTCCCATCTATCTTAGAATTTATACATCTTAAAATTTTAACTTTTTTTTTTTTTTTTACATTATGATATTATTTTTCATTTTATGACTCAATAACCTCAGACTTGTAAAATTTCTGTTTTGTCAGTTATCCCTAACTTGTATTTGAGGAGCCAATTATTCCTATTTTAAAAATATAAAACACTGTATTTGTTCCTACTGAAATTAATTCTTGTTTTTAGAGGCTAGAAATAAGGCTATTTAGAGGCTAGAAATAAGGCTATTTCTCTAAACTGTATTGGTGATCTGATAATCCAGCCCAGTTCTAAGAAAAGCTGAAATTATATTGGTATACTCATGAGGTGGCTTTGCTCAGGTGGGCAGCTGAGCTCCACCACAACAACTATCTCGCTCACCCTCCTCAAAGGGAAAGGGGAAGAAAATACGATTCAAAGGGCTCAAGGTTTGAGAGAAGGACAGGAAGACTGAACTATTATTGTGATGGGTAAAACAGACTCAGATTAGGCAGATAGTAAGGTTTATTGCCTACTACTAACAAGCAAAAGAAGTGAGAAATAAAGGAATTAAACCAAAAATACCTTCCTTCCTTCCACCCTCTTCCACCTCCTCCCCCTGAGTGGTACAGGGAATGTTATGGGAGTCATGGTCAGTCTACAGTACTTTGCCTCCACTGCTCTTTCTCAGTCACTCTCTTCACCTGCTCCAGTGTGGGGTCCCTACCAAGGGATGCAGTCCTTCCTGACACTGCATGGGCTTCCCAGAGGCATCAGGTCTTCAAGAACTGATCCAAATATGGGTCCATACTATGGGACCCAGCCATCAGGAACAGCCTGCTCCAACTTGGGTACCCTACAGGCAGCAGCTCCCCCAAGATCCCCTGCTCCTGCATGGGCTCCTCTCCACAGGCTGCACCTCTGGCCCAGACTCTGGTCAGGTGAGGGTTCTCCAAGGGCCACAGCCTCCTTCAGGACATATCCACCTGCTCCATCGTGGTCTCCTCCATGGGCTGCAGCATGCAAATTTGCTCCACTGTTGTGCACCATAGGCTGCAGAGGGACAACATGCTTCACCATGGTCCTCACCACAGGGGAACTTCTGCTCCAGCACCTGGAGCACCTTCCCCCACTTCTTCTGCCCTGACCTTGGTGTCTGCAGGGCTATTTCTCACTCCTCAGTCTCCCAGCTGTTTTCTTCCCCTCCCTCCCCTCCCCATCCCTACCCCCCGCCCCCCCTTTCTTAAATCTGCTCTCAGAAGTGCAAACAACATTGCTTATTGGCTCTGCTCTGGCTGGTGGGGGAGGGTGGGGGGGAGGTGCAGCAGTGATTATTGAAATCAATACCAAAATATTGCCACATAAACCCACTACATCTCAATAATATGTTTTGCTTAAAAATCTATTTAAATATATGACCTCACTGATCCATCAAAATGTTAAAAATCCTGCATTGCACCATACACAAATAAAATTGCTTTGTAATCTTATGAAACTGTGGTGGTTTTACCGTGCTAGGCAGTTGAACACCACAACCACTCTCTCACTCCCCCTCCTCAGATGAGGAGGGGAAGAAGTAAAGGAAAGAACAACTCACGGGTTGAGATAAGGATGATTTAATTAAAAAGGGGAAATATATATATATATATATAATTAAGGAAATATTATTATTAATTAAACAATTCAACTAAAGGGAAAAAAGGGAAAGGGGAAAAGGGAGGGGGGGAAAGGGAATAACTAAACAAAACAAGTAAAGGCTATGTGGAAGTGCAGAGGAAAGAAATTACTCTCTACTTCCCACAAATGAGCGATGCTTGACCACGTCCTTGAAGCAGGGCCTCAACGCACGTAGCCAGTGTTCGGGAGGAGGACAGACGTTTCGCAACGAGAGCCCACCCCTCCCCTCTTCTTCCTTTTTCCACCTTTTATTGCTGAGTGTGACATCATATGGTATGGAATATCCCTTTGGTTGGTTTAGGTCAGCTGCCCTGCTGATGTTTCTTTCTCACTTTTTGCCCACCCCCTAGGAGGGTCAGAGAGAGTCCTGATGCTGTGCCAGCACTTCTCAGCAGCAGACACAACACTGGTGTGATACCACTGCTGTTCTAGCTACAAGTGCAGAGCGCAGCACTGTATGGGCTGCTGCAGGGAAAGTTAACATCCCAGCCAGACCCAGTACAGAAACGTATCCCTCCCAAAGTCCACTGATAAATTTACTGTGTGTATGATGTTTCCATCATTTTCCATACATTATCTCTTTGGAACATATCCCACAAATCTCAGTGATGTGTAATACAAGGTGAGCACCACAACATAGCAATTTTACTATGTAGAACTTATAATGTGATTGCTGGGCCACTTTCCATCATCTATAAGCAGTCATGGCCATCTGGAGAGGTCCCAGCTGACTAGAGGCTTTTTAATGTGATGCCAATCTATAAGAAAGGTCATAAGGAGGACTCAGGGAACTACAGGCCTGTCAGCCTGACCTCGGTGCCAGGAAAGGTGATGGAACAAATCATCTTGAATGCAATCACATAGTGTATGCAGGACAACAGGGGGATCAGGCCCAGTAAGCATGGGTTCACGAAAGGCCAATTCTGCCCGACCAACCTCATCTTCTATTACCGGGTGACCCATCTGGTGGATGAGGGAAAGGCTGTTGATGCAGTCTACCTAGACTTCAGCAATGCTTTTGACACGGTCTCCCACAGTATTCTCCTGAAGCTGGCTATTCTTTCTGAAGCTGGCAGCCCATGGCTTGGTCAGTACACTCTTTGCTGGGTAAAAACTGGCTGGATGGCCAAATCTAGAGACTAGTGGTGAACAGAGAGAAATTCTGCTGGCGACCAGTCATGAATGGTGTTCCCCAGGGGTCAGTGTTGGAACCCAACCTATTTAATATCTTTATTGATGATTTGGATGTGGGAATTGAGTGCACCTTCTGTAAGTTTGCAGATGACACCAAGTTGGGGTGAAGCGTCAATTGGTTGGAGTGTAGGAAGAACATGAAGTGGGACATGGAGAAGATTGGTCAATGGGTAGAGGCCAATGGGATGAGGTTCAACATGGCTAAGTGCCACATCCTGTTTTAGTGGGTGACATTGGTACTAGGGTGATGGTTGGACCAGATGATCTTGAAGGTCTTTTCCAACCTTAATGATTCTATGATTCCGTGTTTCTAAATTTCATGCTGTTGTTCATGGCCCAATGCTCCAATCTCTCTAGAGAAACCCTCTCATCCCTGAAGTGAATCAGCAGCACCTCCCAGTGTAGTATCATCAGCATATTTACCAAGGATACATTCAACTCCTGAATTCACATCACCGATTTAAAAAAAAAAAAAAAAAAAAAAAAAAAAAAAAAAAAAAAAACAGAACTGGCTCCAAGACTGAGCCTTGGGGAACAAGTTTTGAGCCTTTTTTGTTATCTGAGACATCACTGGCCATTTTTAACTGTAGTTGAGCTATGTTTTTTCATGTTTTCTTGTAAATGCAAACTGCAGCTCTGTAATTTTTCTGTATGGCCTAATCTTGTTTATAGAGATTATACACTTTTTCTGCTTGATTTCCAAGAGTACCCTGTTCAGCTGAACTGGCCTTCTGCCTCCCATTCTTGACTTACAACACAGTGAACACCTATTCCTGTGCTTCTAAAAGGTAGTTAGTAAAAAGTAATGAACTCTCACGAACTCCTACACCTCCAAAGTTTCCAGTTCCTCCTCTTTGTTTCTCATATCATAGATATACATTGGTACACATGCATTTCATGGGCTCCAAAATACTTGGTGCTCCCTGGATAAGTGTAAATACTCCTGATAACTACACCATCCCTTGGCCTGTGTAGAGTATTCCTGGTACCCTCTTTCCCCAACAATCATAGTTTAAAACTCTGTCAATCCATCCTACTAGCTTATGGACAAATAAATATTTTCCCTATCCAGACAGGTGTACCCCTTCAGGCCTGAGCAGAATATGTGTCTCAGAGAGTCTGTCATGGATGGAAAAATAAATAAATTGTGGAGAGGTACCAGGTTTGGAACCAGACGTTGATGGTCTGTGCTCACTGGTTTCTTCCAGTGTGTTTATATGTTACTGGGAGAATAAGGAAAACACTACTTCAGCACCTGCATCCTTTAGCAGTCTTTCAAGGGCCCTAAAATTTATTTTTTTGACCTGAAATTTCTTGATCTACTATCATGGGTACCTACATGAAAAAGCAGTACTGGGTAATACTCTGAAGGCTGAACTAAATTCTTCAATACTTCAGCAACATTCCTGATCCAAGCCCTCTCTGAAAAGAGAGTCCAGTCAGAAGATGGGTGCCTCTGTTCCCCTGAGAGGAAATCCTCTATGACCATTACTCGCCTCTTTTTCTTCTCAGTGCTGGTCTTGATGCTGATCTTGATGCAAGAAGTTGGTTGATCTAACCATGATGAGGGAGGTAGATGTAGTACTTCATTCACTGATTCCTCTCCCTCCATTTCATCTTGTCCCTCATCTATCTTACACATTATGGAAAGTCTCACACATTATGGAAAGACAGCTAGGAAGGCAAGGAGGGTATTCCCTCGTGGCTCTGAACAGTAACTTTCTTCCACTCCTCCCTGTCTGACCAGTCTCTGGTTTCACCCCGGTGCTGAACAGAGATACGGGATGAATCTCTGTGTTTGTTGTGTTAAGTTGGCACATGTATACCAGAAATTGCAGAGCACAGCTCTGCACATTCATCTGCCTCCTTCTTGGATTCCCATATGCTCCTCAGTTTACCCACTTCCTCCTGAAGCTCAGCCTCCAGGCAGAGCAGTTCTCTCTGGACACATCTTCCACAACTGTGCTCACTACTGCCCTCCACCTCCAAGAGTCACTCCAGACACACCTAGTAAAACATCCAAAACCTGTGTGGTCACATGAACCAAATGAAGCTCTGACTGAGTGGCTACATTAGTCCTACTGGGTACTGGAAGATCAGAGGAAGAGGTAGCATGACTTTCTGCCAGGTGGTCACCATGTTGCTATGCACCCCTACTCACCCCTCTGTACCTCTTCTTGATGCCTCCTGTGTTCTTAAGGACTCTAATGTGAGCATGAGGTTCTGCAGACTTAGAAAAAGATTACACATTATCAATATTGAAAGAGCATGAGGAAGATTGGTTCAGTGATTAATTTCATGTTAGACTCTTGGGAATAAAACAGGTGAGTATATTTGTCTCCATAATCCCTTTTCCCAAATGTAATTACAAATCGAATTGATCAACTCATGTTTCTTCTGAGCCAGTAGCAGACACATTAGAATTGCTAGGGTGTAAAATATCTTAATACAAATCATCAGTCCTCAGTGCTAGAAGAAATTTGATATTAAAATTATGCTTTAAAAGAGATATTTATTTCTTTTCCTAAGCCTCATTCTACTAAAGGTTAAATATCTTTCATCTTGTATGTCTTCATATCTCCTCGGACATTAACATATTTTAATAAACATTATTGATGACACTAAACTATTGATTTCTATTGGCAATAAAGAATTTAATAATGATACACTGGATGGGCCAACAGTTAGTCTACACTAAGGAGGCCCTGTGTTTAGCATATTAAATATCTTAACAGCAAAATCTATCAGTATAGGAGAACATCTTATAAGAATGTTGTTCAGACTGCTCCAGTTTGAACTGTACAAGCAAAGTGAACCTAAAAAGAAGCTAGAAATCATAATCTAACATGTAGTTATCGCCATTCAAACCTTGACTTTCCCATGGGGGGGGAGGGGGAACAAACAACAACAACAACAACAACTTACTGAACCCATAGATATTCCAAACAGTAACATTCTAATGAGTAGATTTCACACAAGGTGGAATTTGTACACTTATTTGTACACTTAGCGTAACATGGTATAATATATCTGTACAATCAGTAGAATACTGGGACATTGTTCTACGTCTCATGAGAAAAAATTGTGCAAATTTAGGCAGGTTCACCCAAAATGTATGCCAGAAACTTTAAACAATAAATTCAGAGGAGCTCAGCATGCACTAGAAGATAGTTTTGTCACGATGCAATTAAAAGTAGATGGTAGTTCTAAGAAATAAATTAAAAGGTAGCTATTTATAGAATTCTCCTTGATATTTTGTTTTCAGTAAGATAAGCCTGCACACAGTGATACAGTGATACTAAGTTGCTCTGCCTTCATTGCAAGTGACAAGAAGAGAGCAGGGTGATAAATGGCAGACATAAATAAGGTAATTTAGTTCTTTTTTCCATTCATGAGCTTGTGTAATCTCAGTAAACTCTGTGGAACATTTAGATAGTAATACCTTGTAATCATGAAAGAGTGATGTCAGAATTCAAAATGAAAGTGAATTGAGAAAAGATCCTCAAGAAGAGCGAATGAGCCTTGACCTCAGAAGATCTGTTCAGTATACAAAAAAAAATAGCACTTTACCACCTTCTAAAATTTAGCACAATAATTATTCGCACATTATTTTTCATCAATTCATACTGCATACTTAATAAAACTAATATCTTATTATCATCAATGTCTAATAATATCGGGGTACAGATTATTAACATAATTCAGGATCTCTGTTCAAGATATATTTTTTCAGTGATTATTTAAAAAAAAAAAAAAAAGTAACTTGCATTAAAACAAGGACTTCTATAATTTCTAGCATATTCTATGTATCGTAAATAACTCCAGTCCTTCTTAGGGGAACTATTTTTATATGTATATTAAATGCTTACTGAGTCAGAATTTTGTCTCCCATGGCCCCAAGGGAGACACTGAATAGTATACAATACAATAATCTCAATATTTTTATTTATTTATTTATTGTTGTAATTAACTGTTTATTACAAAGTAAACTTCTACTTTTGCCTTTGTTACTTCTAATTTCAGATCCTAATCTAGAACATACTTTTTCAAGATATAATTCCCCATGAAAGAGAAAGTTCCCAGCACAAGAAGGATGTGGACCTGTTAGAGCATGAGGGCCACAAAGATGATCAGAGGGCTGGAGCACCTGTCCTATGACAAAAGGATGGGAGAGCTGGATATGTTCAGTCTGGAGAAGAGAACGTTCCAGGGAGACCTTACTGCAGCCTTTCAGTACTTAAAAGGGACTTATAGAAAGATGGAGAATGACTCTTCAGACAATGACAGGACAAGGGGGAGTGGTTTTATACTAAAAGAGGAGAGATTTAGATTAGAGATTAGAATGAAATTCTTTACTCAGAGGCTGGTGAAGCAGTAGTCCAGAGAAACTGTGGATGCCCCATCCCTAGAAGTATTCAAGGAAAAGGTTGAATGGGGCTCTGGGCAACCTGATCTAGTGGGTGTCATCCCTGCAGGGGGGTTGGAGTTAGATGATCTTTAAGGTCCCTTCCAACCCAAACCATTCTATGATTCTATCATTCTGGTCTTTTTTTTTTTTTTTTTTTTTTTTTTTCGGCCAAATTTTAGATTTCAGTAACATTAACAATCTCTTAAGTTCCATACAAGACAATAAAAGTCTAGCAAAATTGAAAAGAATTCTGAATATTAAGATGTTAGAATTTAATTTGATTAATGATAGATTTTTCCAACACTGTTGTTTTTCTTTTCATTTTTAAGTTCATATTCACTCAATAATATCAATGGCAAGATTTCATTCTGCAGAAATATATATATATAATATTTAGCTGATGTTATATGTGAGCATTATATTTATGTTTGACTCAACTCTTTTGCTTAATGGAACTATTCTTATTAAAGTGAACACACATTGGTATTCTGTGGGGGGTATTCTTGTGACACCAAAGAAATCTGTATGTTCCTCATCCAACTATAGATCTTACACATTT
>NC_048926.1:33330348-33354503 GCF_011077185.1 Oxyura jamaicensis
GAGGATAGGTGGTGGAGGGGAGGTTACATTTATTCACAGTTGACCCAGTATTTTAGGTACTGTACAAGAGTCAGTATTCTACACATCTTGAATGACTATTATAATGCCTGTATGAAAGATGAGAAACAGAAGGATATTGTTGAACTTTTAAAGGAAGGTTGACATTTTGTTTGCCCTGAGCAGCTCTCTTCAATATTGAAGCTTTTGTAGTACTCAGCGCTTTGATTTGTGAGCAAAAATATAACACCTTGGCCATTTTGAAATCATAAAAGTCCCCTGTATCTTCCCATTTCATTTTTAAAAATAAATAAACAAAATAGTTAACCCATCTCCTGCTCTACCTCTTTCTGTTCCTTGGATATCTTTCAGCTTTCTGTATAGAAGATTATTCAGGAAATATTTTATTTTTCTAAAAATGTTGTGAAGACTTTTAGATGTCAAATCTCATTTGAACTCACTCCTGAACAAGGTTTCAAAATTTGAAGTTACAGCTGAAGTACAGCTTTAAGTATACCTAAATGGTTAAACTTGTATCAATTTTGCTGAGAATATTAAGTAATAAAGAACAGTTTTGAAAACTGCAAAACGTTATCATAAGTTAGTGCTGAAAATATCTGTGTTCTCTTCTGAGAACTGCTGAGTTCTCTCTCTACTGTTTTGTTGGACTTCAAATCTCAAGAGGTTTCAATCTATCTAAAAATTAATAATAATAATAATAGCATAATATAAGATAATCATTTAGTGTAACTCTTTCTGCTCCAAGTACAGGACTCTCTTTAATTTAATCAGCCATTGTTGGTAATAGTGATAGAAACATTGCTGTACCATGATAATATTTTTACTGGACAAAATACTTTTTATCTTTCCCTAAAGTTTATAGTCATTCCTGGTTAAAAATGTCTAAAGACTCATACATTTTTCTAGTTTTGAATTCACTGAAATCATCAGTATAATTTTCTTCAGCTGCACTGAACACAAAATGAGACATCCTAGCAGAACATCTTTACCTTCAGTGAAAACATTTTGCAAAAATTACATTCATTAAATTAATTTTTGAGGTACCTGCACCTCTGTTTACAGTGAAAACCTAGCTGTGTTTGTCCCAGAAATTTAGTCTTTAATGGGGTTTATATTAGAAAATCCTTATCTTCAATTGGATTTACTGATTTTGGTCTGACTTTGCAGTAACACTAAAAGTAGGCTAAAAACTAGGTCAACTTCTACAAGTACATGCAGAGCCTTTCAGAAAATAATTTGTCTTCATTTTTCTATGTATTGTGAATGCAAATAGACAAAAACAACACTTTTAACTTTAGCTTACATTTTTATGACTTCCAGAAAACACCTCTTCCAAATAATCTCTTCCCTTGGTCTTGAAAAGTCTAAGGTTGAGAGGAAAAAAAAAAAAAAAAAAATCTATCATGTCATACCTCTTCTAATGTTCTAGTTAATTTTTTAGCTGGACAGTAAAAATTCAGATGAGAACCCATAGAAACATAAAAACAGAGATTTACACACCTCCCAAAAAACTATCTTATTGATTTTTGAAAGACTGAAGACATACCTCTGACACTACACTGCAACTCTAAACAAAGATAAAAATGTATCTTATATAGCTTTTCAGAATATCCTTCCTTCACACACACACACACAAAGACTAAATATTTGACAGCTAGAAGATGACTCATAAGCCCAATTTTTAGACACCTTGCTGTGTCATGTGTCAACACTTACAGCAACCCTTGAAAACCATGTAATTAGTTTAATTAGATGTGTGAACAGCTAGTTCCATTTCAGACATCCTTTATAAATTGTTCTGTTCTTCAGCTGCTTATCCTAAAGGATATGAGAGTGTCAGTTTTGATGGAGAACACAAAGATATCCAGTATTCTCCAAATTATCTTAAGTAGTGCTTCTGTTTATGAAAATAAAAGCACTGGATGGGATTTAGAGGTATTCTTCCAGGTAATAAATCCAAACAGAAAATATTTACTCAAGTTAGATATCTTAATAATAACAACATTTTTTTAAAAAAAATGGCACTTCAAAATTTATTAGAATAACCTGCAATATAAAATACCCTGTAAATTAGATCTGACATACACAGTAGAGAGGCTGTTTTCTGCACATGTTCCATTATACACTATCTCAATTCATTTCAAATATTGCTCTATACATCTAGTAACAAAACTGAGCAAAATACATGTTGAAAATTGTGAAGTTTAGTATGAGCCAACATACCACATTCAAGTGTTATTAGACATAAGATTGTAATATACCATGGATCTGAATGCTTCATCCATCATATTTAATACATCAAGAGAAACAATCAGATAAATGCTAATGACAAAGAGTCTGCAAAATTCTGTTTGAAATTCATCACCTTTTCTAGATTTACAACAATAGTCTACCAATTTCTACTAATAAACCAACCATACTATCAGGCAGGCAATTAATGAGTTTGTCTGAGTAATTTAGGAGTTGACCAAAGTTCACAGAAACTGATGTAAAGGTCTAATAGAAAAAAAATTCTTTATACCATCTCCACAAGCATAAATCAAATATTATACTAGTATATTTTTCCTAGTCTACAAAGCATCTTAATATCATGAGGGTACAAAAAAAATGGCAATCAGAATCACTTAAAAGTGAAAATTTGAATTTCCAGTGAGAAATAACATCGTAATCCTTGTTATATTTCCATTGAAATTCTGAGAGAAAATGTTTAAGCCCCTATCCAAAACCACTAGTATTTGTGTTTGATATTTTACAATTTAATTTCTTATAGGCAATATAAATTTCTTCAAATATAATATTTGAGTTTGCCCATCTTTTCTTCCTGACATAGTTCATCCCATCTTACTGGTTTTCAGCTCAGAGAGATTCATTGTTTTTTAATGAAAATGAAAATTTTCTGTTGGTCCCAAGTGAGTTAAGATGTTCTTTCTGCTTTTGCTTTTGCTTCTGATTCCTTTGGGTAAAAACAGTGCTTCTGCATCACACTGGAAGTTCCAGAGACTTTATTAAATAATAATAATAAATAATAATAATAATTTTTAAAATGGTTCTTTTTAGGGGAAAAGAAACAGCATTTATATTCACTTATTAACTTTAGCTACTGACTTACTGACAGAAGTTTGCTTCCAAAACTACATGGTATTAAAGAAACATAAAGAAAAACACTACTTGACTCAAAGTCTCTAAAAATAATATAAAAGGAACAACTTAATAATATAATATATAATATTGGTGTAATTGGTATAATATATAATTGGTATAATATATAATATTTACACCAATATAATATTATATTAATATTTATATTAATATCGGTGTACTTATATTGTTAATATTGTTAATATTAATATTAATATTGGCGTACTTATATTGTATTGTATTATATTATATTGGTGTACAATATAAGTACACCAATTGCAGAATGATTCAGATAATTATGAGGAGGTTTTGTTGTTGTTTTGGTGGTACCTTTTTTTTTTTTTTTTTTTTTTTTTTTTTGAGAGAGATCTTAAGGTGAAAAACAGTCTCAAATATGCAATGCATAAATAAGTTATGGCCAAAATATTAAAGTCTGAGTATGAGCTGCTGTAGGAAGTGAAACACAGATTTCATATTTTTTACCACTGACTTAAATGAAATAGCTTGTATTTCATGTAAGACATTTGTCTTGTAAGGAACCAGATCATGAAGAGAGTGGCAACAATGTCAATCATAACATTCTTCTGTCCCAGTGTCTTCTCTAATTATGATAGCTTGGAAAATTATAAGAAGAGAGCAAACATATAGTGCTGTTTCTCCAGAATTTTCCTACTTCAGCAAGCTTCCTTTCAGGAGGTTTCTGATCCAGATACTGATCCTGATTCTGTCATTTAATATAACAAACCATGATTATTATTATTTTGTCTCTCTGTGTGCGTATGAATTTCTCTGATCACATTTTCTACACCTATGCTAATTTTTAGCATCTAATACGTCTGTTGGTGAGAAAATCCAGCGCTTAACTATAATAGTAGTGTAGGGGAACACATTTTCATTTTTAACCTGCACCTGTTATTTTCTAGTTCCAGTTATGTCCACTCTTTATCATATTTGAATCAAAGCCATTGAATCATAGAATGCTTTAGGCTCAAAAGGACCTTAAAGATCATCTTGTTCAAACCCTGCTGCCATGCACAGGAACTCCTTCCAGTTTGCTCAAAGCCCCATCCAACGTTACTTTTAACACTTCCAAGGATGCATCTTTCACAGCTTCTCTGGGCAACCTGTTCCAGTCCCTCATCACCCCATGAGTGAAGAATATGGACATTTCTTCCCTTTCCTATGCTATGTACAGCTTTACCACTCTCCTTCTCCACCCCTTCTGTCTTTTCCAGGCTGGAAAATCTAATCCACTCACTAATTTGCTTAATCATTCCACATGTAGAAGATATTTTTCACATTTTCCCCCACATTATTCACATTTTCTACATTCTTCTCAAAATAGGATGAGAAAGAAATGGAGAAGTAGATCGGCATTGCACTCAGCACATGAGAGAATTATGGATTAAAACAGATGTAAAGATGTTTACCATTTAGTTCTTTATTTACTTCTGGCAATCCCCACACTGTATTTGTTCTTTGGGTGGTAAGGAATTCTGAAGAGCATATGAACACAGAGGACTGGAAATTCAAGATCTCCTAGAAGTTAGATCCAATGCCTATCTTGGTAGCATGTGCTCCTCTTCCAGTGCTCAGGCATCCTCACAGACGGAATCTCAAAATGCAGATCCTGTGCAACACTATCCTTGTTAAAGACCTACTTGGAATCTCTTGTTTTATTGTGCTTTTGTTGTTTTTTTGTTTGTTTGTTTGTTTTATTTGTCATTCCTTATTTTCATAACTTTAAAATACTGAAGCTTTAAAATCCCTCCATTCTCTGAGTTATATTCTTTCATTAAAAAGAACATTTTCCACTTGATACTTTGAGATCTTTTTTACATCCTCTCCAAAATCTTATTGAAAGATAAACTGCTATATTGAGAAAAGTTGTCACTAACAAAACCCTTGTTCGCTATTGATGTTTATTAATTAGTGACTTGTTTTGGAAGCTTGTCAGTAAATTACATTGGTTTGGTTTGGTTTGTTATATTTATTAAGGTGTATTAATATATGCGCGTAATATATTAAGGCTTATATTTAACTTGTGGTAAATTAACATATCTTATATTTTCTATTGCTGGTTATCTTTGCTTGTTAAAATTGTATATGTAAGTTGTTTTTTTGTTTTTGTTTGTTTGTTTTGTTGTTTGTTAGTTTTGTTTTGTTTTCATTTTCAATATTAAGAAAAATGTTTTCTCTGCAGTGAAAAGTTTTATCCAAATTTGTTCTACATACAGAAAAGTTGACTGGTATTAAGTGCCTCCATATAAGAAAGCAGGCAGAAAGCAAGTTGACAGGAGCAAAAAAGGCCAGGAAAATAGAAAGCAGAAAAGACATGCTAAGGATCATTTAGCTCTTCAAGCAAATATGTAGAACAGATTTAAGCTAGAGAAATTGTTTGATGAATGCATGCACAGCGTGTATTTATAAGGCTAACCTGATTCCCTTCAGCCAGGTTTCAGTGTTTTACCTCAATTGATCAGCTATCCTTAAAGAGACTTTTTATTGCTCCTGTTGAATCTTTCTTGTTATGTTAAGCCACAATATTAGTAAAAATTTTATTGGTTCAAAATGACAAACAGATGATAACAAACAGAACATCAACAGAAAATTAAATATATAGTTTGGGAAAAAAAATACTGAGGTCTAATTCTAGTTTTAAGCATGAACATTTCCTAATTAATAACATATCAAGTATGCATATGTACATTATTTAATATTTTATTTAAAAAAAAAAAAAAAAAGAATTTTCACTTGATAAGGTAATGATGAATAAAAATGGAATCTAGTCCAACCATTTAGGTATTAGAATTCTTGTTTTAGATTCTGAGAAGAAAACTATTTCTGACTGAGATGTTGTGAATTTTTGCAGCAATAGTTTCACACCTAAGGTGTTGTTTTCTTCATGCAGAGGAAGCAATGAGATTGAAAGCAGAGACAACAGAAATTTATAAATTTGAAGAAAAATAAGCCTGAGGTTAATTTACCACAAAATGACTAATGTCTTAAACAGGATTCAGGGGCTTCAGAATTAATCACTTCATCATCAAATTATAGAATGTTTAATAAGAAATATAGTTGTTAAGAATAAAAATTACTAAAATAACATTTGAGTCAATGTAATCTACATCAGAGATAATAAATATTAAGTAACAGCAAGTCTTGTAATTTAGGAGATTCTCATATGTAATTCTTCAAATCCTCTGTTTGATCAAGATAACGGCTTTGATTAATATTTTTCATATTATATACAGTATTTGGGTTGAGGATTGGGTTTCTAGATAGGATTTGTAGACAAAAACATAAAAAACATCTCTTGTACCAAAGAGATAATCATGCTGCTGGGGCTAAACTGGAACATTTCATTTTCTCAGATAGTAAAGTTAATTTGTTATTTATTTTGCAAAACCTCATCTCAGACCACTCCCATTCCTGTATTAACTTGCTTTCTTGCACATGAATAATAATAATAATAATAATAATAATAATAATAATAATAATAATAATAATAATAATAATAAAATAATCCTTCCTTATCTAGTCTTCTTTTAATGTAATTTTAATACTCTTTAATTTTTTTTTGTTACCATAATATTCATATATTCTAACCATGAGTGCCTTTCTGTAGCTTCTGGAAGCTGTATTTGTCTTACTGTGTTCAGAAATGGTAGATTTCCCATTATTCATATTTCCCATTATATCTGCAAAATATTTATAGAGCAACCATGTCTGCCAAGTTTTCTTCTCTGTGTGATTAGAAGTATCCATTGATAGTATATCCATTGATATTTTCTATTTCCAATAATTATTTCATTTTTTTGGCTGTTGAACTTTAAAATAAATAAATAAGTAAAGTATACTTTTAATTGCAATCTCATCACACTCCATTGTGAAGATGTACTTAATGTAATACAAAAACTTGTTAGTACAGAGAGTAATATCATCCTCTTCAAAGGGAAGATACTTATCTGTCATATGTTATTGCCTTTAGTGTCAGGCCTGAATTATATGAGAGAAAACACAACTGCCATTTTTTAGACTGTATTCTCTCTCCACCACTGGAATCACTGGTATACTATCTCTGACAGTTTACAAAAGCTTGGCTATTCCTTGTCCACTCCTCTGCTCTGAGGCAGTGACTGTGCACTCCTAGTTTAAATCATGATATTTTTCTACTCCATTTCCACATGAAATAGAGTGAACTGTTCAGCATGTAGGAAAAAATACATTTTAATTTTTATGCAGTCTGAAAAAAAGATTAAAGGTGTTTAGTGATGTGTTGTTGGTGGGTTTTTTGTTCCTTTGTTTGTTTTGTTATTCTTCAAATGAAAATCACCAAATTTACCTCTTTTCCCTCTTTAATATTCAATAATTCTCCTTTAAGATCTGATAATAAAAATCAGAATTCCAGAGAGGACAACAGAAAGGAAGCATAAATAGTGGGACAGGGTTTACAAAATGTGTACTTGAAGTGCTGATGCCAGTGAGTTGGCAGAAATATCTCTGATTATCACACAAATCATTTTCTTGACAGGGAAGGATAGACACAGTGAGTGTCATGCAGAAGAATCATAGTTAATGGTCTGCCATTAAATTTTTGTTTCAAAGAAGGATTATTATTGTCAGCTCAAGTGATGAAAGTCACTTGCATACCAGATGTCTTAAAAGACAGCTTCCCAGTTCTGTATGAGAAATAGAAATTAAATGAATTCACATGTTCTCTCACACAAATGGCCAAGTGAGGAAAATATAAACAAATAGGATAAAGTTTTGAAATGGTGAGGATATAAACAGATAACAGAAAAGATCTAGTGCTCTATTCACTCAGGAGTCAAGTAAAAAATAACCACTTTTACAGCCCAAGAATTTCCTTCTAGGTCAAATTCTAAAATAAAATAAAATTATCCAATAGTAGACTTAGAAGCCTGAGCCACTTGCTCAGAGGTTACATGTATCTCCAATATTGCTAAGTGAGAAAAAAGTGCATGATATCAAAATTGTCAAAAAGACTAAGAAAAAAAAAAAATGGAGAACAAATAACCAGAAACTTAATGTGGTTTAAGTGAATTTCTGTGCTCTCCTGAACATCAGCCGACAGTATGCCCAGGTGGCCAAGAAGGCCAATGGCATCCTGGCTTGTATCAGGAATAGCGTAGCCAGGAGGACCAGGAAGGTAATCATCCTCCTGTACTCAGCACTGGTGAGGCTGCACCTCAAGTACTGTGTTTAGCTTTGGGCCCCTCACTACAAGAAGGACATTGAGGTCCTGCAAAGTGTCCAGAGAAGGGCTACGAAGCTGGTGAAGGACCTGGAACACAAGTCTTATGAGGAGGAGCTGCGGGAACTGGGTTGTTTAGTCTGGAGAAGAGGTGTCTCAGGGGTGACCTTCTTGCTCTCTAAAACTACCTAAAAGGAACGTGTGGGGAGCTGGGAGCCAGCCTCCCAGGTAACTAGTGATAGGACTTGGGGAAATGGCCTCAAGTTGTGCCAGAGGAGGTTTAGATTAGAAATTAGGAGACAGTTCTCAGAAAGAGTGGTCAGACATTGGAACAGTTTCCCAGGGAACTGCTGGCATCACCTTCCCAGGGGGTGTTCAAGGAAAGGGGGTTGGACCTAGTGCTTAGGGACATGGTTTAGTGGGGTGACATTGGTAGTAGGATGATGGTTGGACCAGATGATCTCGAAAGTCTCTTCCAGCCTGAATTATTCTATGATTCTATGATTCTGGTGTTGAAGTGGGTAAAACTATGAATATTCTGACTGAACATACAAACTGGACTTGGTTGTCTTTCTTTACTTCCAATTGAAAATGGAACCTTAAAATTATCATAGATCTGTGATAACTTGTGAGGTCAATGGAGATCTAAACCAGTAACTTCACTAAAACTATTCACTTCCAGTAGGTCACAAAAATACACAACTATTAACATCCAGAATTCCAGTGGTAATCATTCCTGAAATGAACTCAAATCTAGCTTTTAGGAAATAGAGATATAGTCTTTAGATTTGGAAACTGTATTGATTTCAAGCTCTTGGATGTAGGGAAATAATAAATAGTAATATTTCACAAAGCTCATGAACTAGTGGTCTTATACTTAATGCTCTACATTTCAAATATCAATCACAGAGGTATACTTACATCTTTGCAATTTGAATCTCCTTTTTTTTTTTTTTTTTTTTTTTTTTTCCTGCCAAACACATACAAGGAATAGTACAGTGACTTTTTCTGTGCCACATGGAAAAAGGCCTGCACCAGTACATAGGCATTCCCAGGATTATATTTCAAGATGTCCTTGACTAAATAGAAAAAAAAGAAAACTAAGTTACCTAATGACTAAAAAACTGTGGCTAAACCATCAAGAAAGCTGTCAAGGGATTATTGTCACTATGCTATTGAATAGATGTACAAAGAAATCTTAATTCCTTGAAAGAAATTATTCAAATGACAGTTAAACAGCAAAGTTTTGAGCTCTGATTTTCCTAATTGCATGATTTTGTATTGCTGCATGTTTTCACTTTGAACAAGTATTCTGTTCAGAATAATCTGGATTCAGAAAACATGTAAAAAGTAGCTTCCTTTCTTTTCTGATACATTCAACTTTTGCAGTGGCAAAGCCATTATCTAATTAGGAAAACATCAACAATGCAGTCAGCTACCTACCTAAGTTCATTAGCACATAAATATAAGGGCTTTTTTTTTTGTTTGTTTGTTTTCTTAGCTGAAATGTGCTGTCCACTACCTAAGGCATAAATATCTAAAAGGCTTTCCCAATAGCATTTCCTATAAAGGAAAACATCTCTTTAGGTGTGATGTGGGCTGTAGAAACAATCAGTCTCACTTAAAAGTTTGTTCCTGAGCTGAAACTGAGAGTTCAGTCTTCAATTACCTTATACAAAAGTCCTGACAGTCTTTCTAGCAGAAAAGGCCTAAAAAAGGCTTCTCTTTTTGAAAAAGAGAACATAAACTGATCATACATTTTGGATGGAAGGCAAGGACAGCAATTAGAAACACTGTTTTATGGAGCGTAAAATTTATCCTTTGAGTATTTCTGCACCATTAAGTACAAATACAAGCTTTGAGTTGGCACTTTATATGTCTGATTTTCATCTAAACAAGCATGTACAGAGAAGCAGAATAAAGACAGGGAAATACTTTCTCAATGGTATGAATCTGTTCTTTCATAGTAACAATGTAGGTTCCTGCAGCCTACAGACCCTAAGGATATTTTTTTTTTCTTTAAACAAAAGAATCTCAAGCAGGTTCAAAGTGATGAAGATCTTAAGAGCTATGAATTCATTTAAAATATATGTGTATTTTTAATGAGGGCCAGCATCCTTCATTTACAGTTTTCACTGTGGCATGCATTTCCTGTACTTAAAAACAAGTTCTGTTCTGAAGTTTGCATAATACATTATGTACTTGATGGATCAAGTTCATACCAAAGTCAAAGGATTTGACTCAAGTGAAAGTGATAAATATATTTTCAATAGAAACATTGTTATGATGACATAGTTCAAATTCCCTGAGAGGTACTATAAAGATAACCCATATCTCAGACAATCTGAACTTTGGAAGTGTCAATACTTAAAAAAATAAGTACTCAGTAAAACAGAATCAAAAAGTTATCAGCATAAAAGCTGAAACCTATAGATGTTTTGAAACATTGATGGAGTAGAAGAAGCAAGGATTGAAGGATAAAAGAAAGAAGCAAAGACAGGAATACTGAAGGAGAGGAAGGAAGTTGCCGTGAGAACAGGTAGGTGAGAAAGTAAGCTCTTGGATAAATTTCTGCTTTGATTACCCTCATACTAGATTAATCTTCACAGGTGTTGAATGACAGGTGACTTTTTACCTGTAAGCAGAAGTTATAAATGTAAAACTGAGGTACATGAATTGAGACTACCTTCCATTTTTGTACTTCAGTAGAAAAAAAATACTTACAAACTAATACTAGTTTCATTACTGAATTCACTAGGTGTTGTGAGTAAGCTACATTGTCATATATGCTGTATTGATTAGATACTTAATAAGGAAGATGTTAGGGAAGTGCTAAATCTACAAAGCTATCTACAAAATCCCAGAGAAATAAACATTTTAATTAATTAGAATGCAAGAGTGCCCACTCTGAACCTTGTGATTCAACAGGAAGTTCTCCTAGGCATATCTGAATTACCCTGTCATCTATGCAGTGAATAATCAAGTGTACCTTATGATCTTGAATCGTATTGAATCACTGACTTATTCAACATTAAGCTTTGTTAGAGCACTACATTATATCAAAAAATATATTGCTGCTTCTCACTTACAAGTGAAGTATATAATTTCATCTGCAATACATTCAAAAATCAGTTTATGTAACTTATTAAATTGCGTATATAACATAGAATCACAGAATCATAGAATCATAAAATCATACAATGGTTTGGGTTGGAAGGGATTTTAAAGATAATCTAATTCCAACCTCTTGCCATGGACAGGGACACCTTTCATGAGACCAGATTGCCCAAAGCCCCATCCAATCTGGTCTTGCACACTTCCAGGGATGGGGTATCCACAACTTCTCTGAGCCTCACCAGTGCCTCACCAATTTATAGTAAAGAGATTATTCCTAATATCTAACCTAAATCTATCTTCTTTTAATTTAAAGTCATTACCCCTTGTTCTATCTCTCTGATAAAGAGTCCCTTTCCAATATGACTCTGGATGATTCATTCACTTTACCTCCTTGTGTTTTAGTTTCCCTACCTATGACATCTTCTAAAAAATTCTTCAGGATGCAGTGATAGGAAGAGCTACCTAGTATTGCTACCAAGACCTGAGTTTTGCTTGTAGAAATGTATGAATCAAATGCAAGAGTACTAATACGGAAAGTTGTGAATTATTTCTGTGTTATTATAAAATACAGGCTTCTTAGCATCACTTATTTAGTTGTGGCTTACTTAACTGTCTTGTCTTTCAAGTACTGAATTTTCTATAAATCAGGAAAAGGAAAAGGGGCAGCAATGATTGATTGGTTGCTTGCTTAGTCTGGTTATTTTCTTTGTTTAGTTTTTCTTACAGACGAATATCTTTAGCTCTAGAAAATGTTTTTGGGGGTAGTTTTTTATTTGTTTGTTTGTTTGTTTGTTTTGTCTTGATCCTGAAGCTTTCACAATATCATAGCTAGTATTCAGATTCTGAGGCGCTGCAGGATGTAGCATCACAGGTGCAATGCAATTTAGTCAGGCAGAAACCTGGAGACAGATGGCAAAGTATAACAAACTTTATATACAAAGTATGCAGCTAGGATACAATTTTTGCTACAGTAATGTAAAGGCCAAAATGCAATATACAAGGACATATATGTCTCTTGCCTTCCTCAAATCTGAGAAGGATCAAAGAATCTTGGCAGCACTTTTTCTATCCTTTTTTTTAGCAAAGCTGTTCCAGTAGACAAGGTATAATTTGATGCTGGTTTGGACTATTCTCCACACAGAATGCTGGGAGAGAGAAAATCTTACACAGACTCTAACATTGCAAAACATGAGCAGCTATGTTATCTTTGTGTACAAGATTAACAGTATCTTTCATTTTGAATACTTGAAGTAAACCATTGATTTGTCTTTAAGCTCTGTAAATCTTTTACTCCATCCTCACTCTCTTACAAGCCTTACTTTTTCCATTTTTCATTTCACATTCAGGGCTGAATTGCCTTTTTCCATCTGATTTGCTATCTCAAACTTTGCTATAGCAATATGTAGGACCTCAAGTTGACTTTCATTAATTTCCACTTAGTGTCTCATCCTCTTGCTTTCTAGGGAATTGTAAATCATTTCTTTTTCATTCTGTGTAAGCCCTCTGTTTATTGTCAATACCTTTCTTGACCTGCTTAGTCATTTTTTAGGTTAACATCCTCCCTATAATATTTTTCTTTACTGGAATACACAACTCTTAATAGTTTTAATCATTTTATATTAAAAAAAAAAAAAAAATCCAGGCTTCTTTCATATGCAAATCTCTGATCTCTTCAGTTCACTTTACTAACAACTCTCATTTCATCAAAGGTTGTCCTCTTTTAAAATCAAGAGCCATATTTCCCTTTTTTTTTTTTTTTTTTTTTTCCCTTGTCGCCTAATTTGACCTCACAGCTGAATATGCCCTGCTCTCTTTTCTCTTTCTGCTGTTCTTACCAACTCTTGCTTTATGTTCTTGAGTTTATTAGAGTATTATTTTCTTCATGAATAATAGTAGTGTAAAGAACAAGAGGAAGTCAGTTGTCCTTTGGAAAAGTTTTCAAGGAGAGCACAGAGTTTTATTTTAGGGTATGTGGTTTTTTTTTGTTTTTTTTGCTTGTTTTTTTTTTTTTTCAGATATTCATAAAGACAGAAAACCTTTGACTAAAGTTAAAGATTAAAGTCAGACGATTTTTCTGTTGTGTTATGATGTTAGTTTTTGGTGGCGTTTGTTTTTTTGTTTTGGTTTGGTTTTTTTTTCTGATCACACATCTTTCCAAATATTTGTTTGTGTTCCAGGTTTTTTTGGTATTACACACCATACAGGTTACTAAGCATTCACCAGTGAAAGAAGCTTCATGGTGAAAATGACTAATACCCTAATCCCACAGACATGTACTTCTCCTAAGTAAAATTAAGCTTTTTATTGCCGTTTCACTGAAATTTATTAATAACAATGATGATAATAATAATGTTTTAAACACATGCTTTTGCTGCTTAATCTTACTAAAGCAAATATGATCTCTTTTGGCAAGCCAGTCTCCTATGAAAGAAAGTTTATTGCCTCTTTGGCTAATAGTCTTTCTTTGGTATATTGACACAAGTAATTTGCTCTACTCTGCTTTTTGCTTTACCATCTCAAGTATCCTTCACCAGACATCATCATATGCCTAAAAAAGTAGATGTTAGAAAAGAAAAACACCTGGGTTAAATCATCTGAACAAATTAGGAATCATGTCAAGTGCTAGACTGAAAGTTGTGATTTCTGTGTGTAGCTAAACAACGGATGCTGTTGCCCTGATGGATTCCAAAGTCATCGACATGTCTTAGCTGAATATGAAGATATTTTGTCTCTAAACATGTATACAGTAAATTGAGTAGCTTCTGAAGAAAATGCTGTTTTCTCAGGTAGCCTTTGTATTTAAATTAAAGCTAAATGGGACTGTATTTACTAGTTTGTGCTGAAATATTTTTTTATTTTTTTTTTCATGACTATATTAGCAAATAAATCACTTAATCTTTCAGATTATTCATGGCTTGAATGTTTCAGAACATGAAGCATGAGCCTAGCTACTATCAAAGCCATAGGTAGTCCTTTTTCAAAATGGTCTAAAACTGCCACCTTCTGGATGTGTTTTTTTTTTTTTTTTTTTTAATTATTATTATGATTATTTATTTATACAGCAGTCCTAAGCAGAGCTATTTTTATTCCCTGGCCGTAGTTTTGAAACCTGATTATTGACACTGCAATTAGTATAGAGAGTGAAATACAAACAAGAATAAAGCGTTACTTTCTGGTTTTAGTATTAAAGTGAGAAAACAATAATAATTCAGAATCTCTTTCTGTTTGATTCACAGGATCTGTTCTAGGATTACAGACACTGATTCCGTTTTTCTTTGAATTCACATACTCTTTCTCTCTTTATATATATTTCTAGCACCCCACTTTTTTCTATCTGTTTCAGTATGATGCTCTTTCCACCATTTTACACCAATATTTTTTCCCTTTTTTTTACTGGGTTATTCTGGATTCTGTGTTTCTAGAGCCTTGTCTCCAGTTATAAACAGATAGTAAATAATAGAGTGCATTGTAAGGTCCACAGTGATATCAGAGCAGGCAACTACAGAAAGAAAAGAAAATTACATTCTTTCAATATTTTTTAGGATTGTCAGAACTCTTTGTAATGGTCAGCCACAGAGGTTTGGGGTATTTTTTGTCTTTGAATCATTGAATCATAAATTTTAGAAAAGACCTTCAAGATCATCTGGTCCAACCATCACCCTACAACCCTTGTCACTGACTAAACCATGGCCCCAAGGATCAAGTCCAACCTTTTCTTAAACACCCCAAAGGATGGTGATGCCACTACTTCCCTGGGCAACCCGTTTCAATGTCTGACTACTATTTCTGAGACAAAATGTCTCCTGATTTCCAACCTACACCTCCCCTGGTGCAACCTGAGGCCATTTCCTCTAGTCCTATCACTTATTATCTGTGATGGGTGTTCTTTTGCTCTTTTCTGGAGAGATAAGATTGAACCCTAGCTGTACTGGAATTTTCTAGCTTGGTGTTGGGATGACAACACTGATAATAATAAATAATAAAAATAATTAAAAATATTAATCTCTGTCTTTGGCTTTCAGGTAAGAAATGATACTGTATCAACCTCATTAATAGAGTTAACACCCAGTGTGAAACAGAAGTCCAGTTCTCACAGACAATTATATACTGAAGAGCCTTGGGCTAGTCAGGTCTTCTTCTGTGTGATGATATCCCCAGTTCTAACCAATCAGTATTTCTTCTCAGCTTTTGGAAAGACTACTGCTGTTGCATTTTGACTTTCCCATATCAGCTTATAGTTATCAGGACACTAATATTTGAAGCTAAGAAATATATAATACCACTGTATCTAGCAAACAGGTGTAAGCTACTTGAAGCTAGCTGTTTTCCACAATACTCCAATATTCTGCTGCATCTCACAGAGCCTTATTAAGCTTCACCTCAAGGATGAAAAAACAAAATACATGATCTACATGGTATGGAACCCATGGAACTCATCTGCAATAGAGTAGACAAAATTTTAAAGACAATAACAATAATAATAATAATAATAATAATAATAACCATTTATCATATTTTTCAGAAGCTGAGAGGTTTTTCTCCAGAAATCTTCAAGGCTTTCTTAAAGCTATACATGCTATGGGCAAGAAAGTAATACACATATAATTTTTCATTTCAAGTATACTTCTCTATTCTCCATTTTTCAAAGTCTCCTCTATACATCACTAGTTTCTTCATTGACAGCAGTATGATTAATTTGAAATTAATCATAATAATAGTAATACTTTTTTAAAAATGTGTTTTTCTTTTGATGTAAGAGTTCATCATACTGTATGCATTTCTATTTCTATGTAACTCTTGGGTTTTGAGGTAGAACAGGAGTACCTACAAAATGGAAATATCTATAGAATTGAAGTGTCTAATGCTTCTTTTTTTGTTATTTTTGTTAGATATCAGTCTGAACTTCTATGAAATATTACATTTAACTCATCAAAAGATGGAAGAATTACTCTGTGATGCTGAAGTAAAAAGACACATTTTGTTCTATAAGAATTTTTCCTCAAGTGTCTGAATAACCTACTGCTGAACATTGGCCATCTGTAAACATACATACAAACTATAATCTGCTAAAGAAAATTGCTTACAATTACTGTTTTCTTTCAGCATAGCCAACAATACACAAAAGCCCACTGGGAGGCTAATATTGCTAACTGAATATTTTGACTGTGAAAATGTAAGTCATGTTTTACAATATGAATATGTATACCTTCATTCACAGAGAGATGGTAAATAATATGCCACTAAAAAAATCCTGTGCAAACTATAAAGATCTCCTATAAAAATGTGAAGAAACAGAACAGCAAGACCACAAAAGCATACAATCTTATTTCAGGTTGTTAAGTCTTGTCAGTTTCCAGTCCTAACATTTTTTAAATGACATACAATTAATTTTCCTGAAGCAGGGAAAATAAAAAAAAAAAAAAAAAAAAAAAAAAAAAAAAGTTGTGCACTTAATAGGGTTACACAGGGTTCCTGGGGAAAAACAAAGCACATTCAGACAGAGAATATTTAATGCCCTGTATGGTATATTAGTAGTTCACATGTTTTTCTTTCTTTCCTGTTTCAAATAAAATAATGCTACAGAAGAATTATAAAGTAAGTTTGTCACTATAGTTAAGACAGATGAATAAATAACATAAATTCTAGTGGTATTAAAATTAAATAAAGGACATCAAATTCAATGGAGAACTTAATTCAGTTGATTTTTCAACAGCAGCTAATTTAGATTTGATACTAAATTTAAATAGATTAGTTTAGATCAGGATCAGAATAATTATACTGCTGCAAAGATCAGAACTAGATCAGATTGGATTTCCATACTAGTTCTGTGCCTTTTCATGTTTTATGTAAATAATGTAAAATAATATTTAGAAAACTGAGGGCTAGTGTGTTTCTCCAGCATTGGATTATATGGACTTTTTAAAAAAATATTGAAGTCCAATATTTTTCAGTTTTTCACTTTCTATGAGTAGGAGGATGGTGCTAATGCAAAGACTTTAAGTAAGAGCTTGAGCAGAATATAGAGCAGAGCTGGCTGGACATCTAACTTATTCTGTTATTAAGCTTTGCCTTGCAAAGACAGAGATTAAAGAGGAATATTTTTTAAATTCAGCAAAATCATCATTAATTATTTATAAATTCACTTCCATTTTAACAAAATGGAAGACTTCGGTAACAGTGAAGCATAATATTCAAAATTCTCAGGATATGAGGTCTTTGGTATAAGATTGAAAATTATTTTTGTATCACTCTTTACATTGTATAAAAATACTTGAAAACAAAAAACAGTTGAAATGAGAGTAAAATGTTTTAACAAAGCCAAACAATGAAGGCCAAGCTGTCCTGGTGGAGAAAAGGCTTCTCCTCATCTCCAGCACAAGCCTCTTGTTCCTCAGCCCATGTCGTGTCTCCCGCTCTCCCACACACTGCTGGGCAGAGCCCAGCTACATCTCCCCTGTCCTTTCCCAAGCCAATTCTGAGCCTGTTTCTGGGTGTCCCCAAAGCTGCCCCTTCTCCCTGTTGAATCAGCTACAGTCCCTCATCCTCTTTTTGCTGGCTGCTCATTGAATTTGGCCATGTTTATTGACATTCTTCCTCTGTTAGAGGCCCCAGACCAGATGCAGCACCCAGATGAGATCTGAAAAGCAACAGAGAGTGATAAGGGGCAGCTCAGCCCCTCTCAGGGCTGTGCCCTGCTTACACCAACCTAGGCACTTCTGGCTGTCATTGCTGCCCAGGTGCATGACTGGCTGCTTCTCAACTTGCTGCCTGCAGTTTTGCAGAGCCATCACCCAGAGCTGTTCCACAACCCCATCAGCCTCAGCCTCTATCCTTGCAGGGCTCTGCCTTCCCAGGTCAGAGCTTGTCCTCATCCTTACAGATTTTCATGTTGTCCAGTCAGCAACCTTCTTCCTCGCTGTCCACATCTCCTGAATGGCAGACATCCTAGCCTTCACATGTGTTGACTGACACCCCTTGGTGTCATCTGCAAACTTGATCCATGTGTCTGTCCTCTGTCACCTCCTCTGGGTCACTGGTAGAGATGATAGGTCTTAGGACTAACTTTGTTGGACCCCAGTTATTACCCACATTCAGGTAGGACACAATACACTCACAATGACCCTATGAATCTAATCATTCTTTTTTTTATTATTATTATTTTTTATTTTTATTTTTATTCACCCATCTGATTGTTCTCATATGGAGTCTGTAAAATTAAATGGTGGTTAAAAGAATATTGTAGAAAACAATGTCAAAAGTCTTACTAAAGGCAAAGTATATGGCATCAGCTGCTATCATCTAATCCAACCCTTTTATTATTAAAGGCAATTATTCTCCTTTCCTCTGCAATGACGAAAATAGTGAGCCCTACAAAGTTCTCTCAAAAGCAAGCATCCTTGTCAGTGATCTCCCGTCGGAATCTTTAGTAGCTGAACACATCTTTCAGAACTCATGAGCAAAGATTTTCAATGGGTTGGATTAAAAATCACCCAGTCACAAACATGTCTTCATAGCATCCTGGATGACACTGAAATAACTACAAGGAGACCTCAGTAACATTAAAGATTTAAAGTGTCTAAAGCACAGTAACAGAGACAACATTCTTGTTTTGCTCCAATTTTTATTTTCTAAAAAGAACCAATGAGTGATTTGTTCAGAAATTAATAAATTCTCTTCCACTAATTACTCCACTGCATGATATGTGATTATTAATACCCACAGTACTTTGTACTATATCTGAGGTAAATTACCCTATTTTTAAGTGAGTGTTATCAAATTTTTTCTTGAATTTACTGTGAAAAAAAAAAAAAAATACATTAATTGATATGCACAGACAATAATTTATTTGGATGACAATTACCTTAATTAACATGTATGGAGAATGAAAATATATATGACCACCTTCACATGTTAAACCCCCGAAGGAATCCAGGACTAAAACACAGAGCTGACAGACTAGAAATGTGATGGATTCCTAAAACAGAACAGTAGGTAATGAAATACTGTGTTGGGTCTATCTGGGATGGAGTCAACTTTCCCTGCAGAAGTCCATACAGTGCTGTGCTCTGCACTTGTAGTACAGAACAGCATTGGTATCACTCCAGTATTGTGTCTATTGCTACATAGTACTGGCACTGTAACAGAACTCCCTCCAAGCCCCCAAGAACCATCAGGTTGGGGGTGGGCAAGTGATGGGGTGTGGACATCACCAGGGCAGCTGACCTAAACAAAACAAAGGGATATTCCCTAATACATGATGTCACACTCAGCAATAAAAAGGGGGACTCTAGCTGGGGAGGGGACTGTCCTCCTGAATAACCATTACATGTTTTGAGGCCCTGCTTCCCAGGACGTTTTTTTGCTTGTTTGTTTGTTTGTTTTCATTCTGATCTCAAACCTCGAACTGTTTGTACTGTATTTTCTCCCCCTTCCTCTATGAAGAGGGGGGAGTGAGAGAGCGGCCATGGTGGAACTCGACTGCCCACCTGAGTAAAACCACCATAAATGCTTCTAAAATTGTAGTGGCACAGATATCAGCCTGATATGGGGGGCTGTCTGACATACTCTAGCTGGAAGATAACACCTAAAAGATGTAGTGTGGCAATGGCAAACACTTTGATAGAAGTTAAAGAGGATAAGTGAGTTGTAAAGCTTGCAGAGGAAATGGCCTGCAAATGCTCTATAGGGGACTACCCACAGTGTCTTTCACTCAGTAACTTCTGCTCCTTAGTTTGTGCCCCTAAACCAGGCTCAGATAGGAAAACATGGTCAGCTGTCTGTCCTCTGACAAGGATTTTCATTGTTTTGTATTTATCACTATCATTTTTATTACTATTTTAGAAAGCATTGTCTCAAAGTGAACCATTGTAAACCATTGTGCACAGTTTATCAATCCATTTATAATGGATTTTATAAATTTATACCATTTATAAATGGTATAAAGTCCTACTTATAAGTAGATGAGAAAAGAACATGAAATTGACTTACATATATTCCTGATTTTTGTTGTATTTGTGCTTTTTTTTTTTTTTTTTTTTTTTTTTAACAAAAACATGCTATGCCTGACAGAAATCCTTCCAGTACAAAGAAAAAAAAAAGCAAATATGCTGATTTACCACTGGTCTCTGTTCTGAGCAGCTAAAGAACTAGTCCAAACACTGGACAAGAAGATAATCCTGCCTAATATATATATATCCTTAGATAGTTCTATTTCTATAGCAGCATCTCAAAGTGACATTACAATCCTACCTAGAAGAGATTTCAAGCCTGACCATATGACCTCTCATATTAATTAGCCTAAACTCTGTTAATTTAGCAAGTTACTTAAGACAATCTAGATATGGAGTAAACTCTGATTAGTCAAGTGCTGGTAAATGTTCAGTCTACTTCATCTATGGTACTGTTTCCGGTGAGAGCTGTCTGCCTGGTGTGTGAGATTTTCATCCAGCACTTTTGATGTAGCAATGCAGTCTTCCTGTGAAAACTTCTCACAGGCAGTTAGTTTCAGTGAGCAACCTCAAAGAAGGTTGTAGTGGCATGGGGATCAGTATCTCCTGACAAGCAACACGCAATAGGACAAGAGGAAATGGCCTCAAGATGCACCAGAAAGATTTAGGTTGGATATTAGGAAAAATCTCTTAACTTAAAAGGTTACAAGACATTGGAATTAGCTGCCCAGGGAAGTGCCTGAGTTACCATTTCTGCAAATATTTAAAAGACTTGTAGATGTGGTGCTTAGGGACATGATCTAGTGGAAGACTTCACAGTTCATGGTTAACTGTTGGACTTGATGATCTTAGAGGTCTTTTCCAACTAAAATGATTCTGTTATTCTATGTTTATAATAAAAAGACTAAGAAACATGTTACCTCTGTAAAGGGCATCCTAGGCAGTTGGGCAGTTATGTTTAAGGTGTTATAGTCAGTATCTTGCCAAAGAGAATTGCATATGGCATATAAGTTTTGGACAGTTTTAAATTATCTTGTTCTGAATATTTTCATGGAAAGAAAACATAGTTATAAATAGTTTCCCAAGGATGTCAAAGTAGTGAATGCATTATTATCTGAATATCTGCTAATAGTTTTCCATTAATGTTCTGTTGGAAATGTCGAATTTTAGAAGATCATACACCAAAACATGAGTCAACCAAAAATGAACCTATTCGAGAGCAACAAGAGGAACATATGTAGTTTATCAAAAATAAAACATGGATAAATATCACACAAACAGTGATTGTATGCTGAGTTTTCAACGTTAATGAGATCAATTCATGTCAATTTATTGAACTCATAAATCCCTCCTAAACAGGTCAAACAGAATTTTGATATATGAGCAAGAAAGAGAAGGAAGGGCATAAGACTGTTTTTTTTTTTTTTTGTTTTTGTTTTTTTTTTGTTGTTGTCTTTGTGTTTTTTTGCTAGGTCACATTATATTATATGTTGTGATAAAGAACATGCTAGAACTCTTAATAAAATAAATAATGACAAGGAAATAGTTTTAAGAGTTGTAATGTACACACAAAACACTGCACCTTAAATATTACACCAACTGCTGAGTTATGCTTTCTATTATTTTTTCATCATTGAGACACAGCCTGGCTTGGGTCTCAAGTCACAGATTTGTTTTCAAACACTGATAATGGAGAAAAAAATCTTTTTTATTGTAATGGTGGTCAAACACTGGCACTGGCAGCCTAATCCTCACTCTTGGATGATTCAAATCCCAACTGGGATAGATCTTATGTATTCTGCTGAATATGATGTTGCTTGAGCTGTGGTGGGTCTGGGTGAGTTCCAGAGGTTCCAGACAGTCCCAGCCATGATGTGTATCTGGTTTGCTGCAGTGTACATCAGCCATATGTGCCTGATCCACTGGATCAACTTACCATCATATCTTCAACATGCTGCTTGTCAAACACTCACATTAGCATAAACTCTGGATCAAGACCTGAACTTTTCAAGTCTATGTAACAGAAACGACAAATAAACACATATGCCATAATTATTCTCCATATACCTCTTATCTATGTATGACATTATTTATAGAAAAAATAATTATTGGACTTTCCTCCAAATTATGCTTTTTTGTACAGTATAAGTTGAATTTCTATGAGAATTTGAAGCAGAATGTTCTGAAACATTTTTACTTACTTTTTCTATGATAGACACTTCATCAACATCAAGATATCAAAAAATATTAAGCAAATCACCACACTGCAAAGTGCAGGATAGTCTCTCTTGCAACATTTCTCTTGGGAGCCAAAGGTTCTCTTTCCTGCCAATCTATCCTCTCCTATTAATAAAAGGAAAACAGAACACAGCTGATTTGCTCTGTGCAAAAATCCTCAGTCTTTTTCCCCTAAAATTCTATTTTGTCAATATATTTGCCTTCGATGGTGAGACAAAAGCTCATCTGTTCACCAAAGTTCAAACTTTTTGTAATAGATAAGGAAGCACAGTCTATTGAAAAGAAGATACATTGAACTGGTAAACTATATTTCTTCCATTTCATAATGCAGATATTTTGATGAAACTTGGTGTTAAAAATAGATCTTAAAAAAAAATAATAAAAATAAAAATAAATAAATAAATAAAAGTGTTAAAGAACCAAACATATTCTGAGTGTCTTGTTTACTTTACACCTTTTCTTCCCTTTTTTACATATAATGGGAAATCCTCAGCACTAATTGTACAATAAAATTCAGGAGTAGTGCATTATAGTTTTGCACAATGGGTTATCAGGGTTGAATGGTGAAATGAAAGCAAATAGATTATCAAACTGCAAAAATACTTGAGTATATGAGTATATAAGGCATACAGGAAAACTTGAGAATCAGTTCAAAAGATAATGTCAGGGTAAGATCTGCTAAAAAGAAAGAAATAAAACAGCTTTGGACCAACTGCATACCATAAAAATTCTGAGGAACTACAGAAATCCTTATCCACTTTGTAGTAGTGTGACTGAAGCTCAGAGAATGCCATCCTGTTATGTCCAGTTGGAAGAAAAAATACAGACTCCTGATATGATAACAGTAAATATTTAAACTTCAAAGTTTTCCTCCTTCTTTACTCTTTGGCTGTATTCATCTTCTTCTTTCTATTTTTAGGACAAGCAGAAATGAATTCAGCCAAAATTATCTTGTGTAAGGGCTAAAGTGAAGGCAGAAACTCTACATTAAAAAATATCAAACATCCAAAAGGAGAATAAGACTGACCTTAAGAAACAAAGCAAAGTCTCTGAAAGGGTGGGGGAAGAATGGAGCAGGGACAGGGAGACAGAGAGCAGAGGTTCATATCTAAAAGGAAGCATGGGGAACAGGGACTAGGAAAAAGAGAATTCAGAAAAACCAAGCCTCCCCAATACCAGATGGAATGGAATGGTCACAGGTAAAAATGGGTTATAAAACATAGTTCTTTACTACCTTACAGCTGTGCAATATTTGTACAAAGAACAAAAAAGTACTGACTAGGAAAAGGACTCATTGCCCTTTCTGTCTTACCTTGGTTCAGCTGGAGATATGGAAAATATTAAAAACCTTAGCAATAAAACAGTCCTGTTTTTCCAAGCCTCAGATAAAAACTTTCTGAGGTATTTGTGGTACCATAGAGTAGGAGAGGCATATTATAGAAAGAGAAGAGCTGAAAAAAAGAAAGAAAGAAAGAAAG